>NW_015505562.1:1216276-1218776 GCF_001515645.1 Sinocyclocheilus grahami | reverse complement strand
ACATGATAGCAGATTCACATGGCTCTCTTGATGAAAATAAAACTATGATCTCCCCGCAGCCCGAGGGCATTCTTGTATGGGGTTGCCACTAGGATTTGGGTTATTTGCAGTTTCTCATGTTAGACAAACAGTGTCATTTTACTGTGTGTAAGCACATTTAAACCAGTGTGAAAAAGACCAACATGGGCTTTATTGCAAAGGTGTTAACATGGCAGCATGGAGTCCCTTTAAGATATTACTGCTCTTAAAATCCATCCTTATTAAAAATGCATGTTAAAACCGCACATTATGACTACATGTGCTGACCGATTGTGATGTATGACCTCTGGACTTTATACCAGTATATTGAACTGGTACTAACTACTTGACAAACAAAATTGAAAATGCCAAATATGTTAGTAGTAGTGTCAACCTCAGATGCCCACAATCAATTCACTGGCTGTCTTATTTATATTGCACACTAAACTGCCAACCAATATCCGAAAATCGGCAGATCGAAAGTGATTGACCACACTATTTCTGTCTATCGAAAAGTCCACCAGAGAACAAAGTCGTGTTTATGAGGTGCTGGATTGACACACTGCATGTTTTTTTTGGACAGCTGCTGCTGTTCAGTTTTTCTAGGCATAAATCCATCTCTGAACAACAGCAAAAATGAACTGTTTAGTCAGTTTCCATGTGTTAGACAATCTCCTCCTTTTTAAGTGGACAGTTCTTGGCCAGAATAACCTGCAGTTTTGGACATGACTTATTGCCCTTTGTATATTATTATCTAAATAGACCTTGTTATTAATTCAGGGTTTCTGTGGGTCTTAATAAGGTATTACATTTGAGCATAAAGTCACTGCATTAAATGTTGCATGCACTGCAAAAAAAGCACATAGACTATGGCACATAGACTCGGAAGTAAACGCCCACTGCTATGATTGGCTAATAGCTTTGTATGTTTGACAGCTTACATTCCTCATAGATGGACGCTTCTGTGATTTAGGTTGAAAACGCATAACTCAATACATATCAAACGATCTGTAAGAAGAGACAATGTAATGAAAACAGTTACTCACACTTGTGTGGTGCGACATCGTATCCACTATAGTCGGCACAGCATCGTCTTTTAGTTTCAATCTTTTAAAAAAACCCGCGTTGAATTGTGCCTTGTTTGTAAACAAATCCACGGTAAAATAAAGTGAGCAAAGTTACCAAGTTCTTACTGATGCGGTTTGGAACTTAAAAATAAAGTTGATCCACTCTTTCCTAATGTTGAGATCGATCAGAAGGAAGGCAGCGCAAACACTGTTTTTGAACAACTTGGCACTGCACAGCGTTGTTGTCTTTCCACTATAGTCGGCACAGCATCGTCTTTTAGTTTCAATCTTTTAAAAAAACCCGCGTTGAATTGTGCCTTGTTTGTAAACAAATCCAGGGTAAAATAAAGTGAGCAAAGTTACCAAGTTCTTACTGATGCGGTTTGGAACTTAAAAATAAAGTTGATCCACTCTTTCCTAATGTTGAGATCGATCAGAAGGAAGGCAGCGCAAACACTGTTTTTGAACAACTTGGCACTGCACAGCGTTGTTGTCTTCAGAGCCATCTTTATCGTTTGGTCTTTGCGTGACTTGCGCGTTTGCCTCTCTCGTAAACACTACATGTGCAAATTGGTGGGTGGGGCTTAACGGGCAGTGATGTTGATGATCTTCCGCGGAGGCGGTGCTTATCCACATTATTACATCATAGAGTAGAACATTCCAAAAGCTGTCATTTTGGCAGACTGCCTTCAATATATAAGCTGTTTTTGAGTTCTGAAACTTTCAGTGTGTTTGTATATTACAATAACATCTTATTTGCCAAAAGATCAAGGGAATTTTGATTTCTCAGAATATGAACACTTTAAAGGGGTCATATGATGCGATTTCAAGTTTTCCTTTCTCTTTTTAGTGTTACAAGCTGATTGTGCATAGATAAGATCCCTGAAGTTGCAAAGACTAAAGTCTCATAACCAAAGAGATATTCTTTATCAAAGTTAAGACTCTGCCACGCCCCCCTAAAACGGCTCGTTCTAACACGCCCCCACATATCTAGGTCACTATGTGGGAATATTTGCATGCGTGCGTGCGTGCATTTATTTTGAAGATGAAGCTCGCGATTATTAGTCACAGAGATTTGACAATACGAGTATCGATACAGCTGGCCCTGTAGCGATATTGTGGCACGTGTGCAGCAGTGGACCACGCTTGATTTGTTTAAAATTTTACAACGTTTAAAATTTAGTAGAAAAGTGTGAGGTTTCTAAAAAAGAATGAATAGAGCATATATAGGCTACAACAAGGTTTAATCTAGCCGCAGATGAATACAACTGAGTTGCCTGATATAAAGAGACGTAATCCCCAAAATAGAGCTTTACACTTGCGCAATACAGAAATATCTGCTAAATGTGTTACTTACCGTATTGACCCCAATATAACACAATGTTTTTTTCTTGGAAATACATCTGAAAAAATGC
>NW_015505562.1:1212309-1215899 GCF_001515645.1 Sinocyclocheilus grahami | reverse complement strand
TGCTGCTGTTCAGTTTTTCTAGGCATAAATCCATCTCTGAACAACAGCAAAAATGAACTGTTTAGTCAGTTTCCATGTGTTAGACAATCTCCTCCTTTTTAAGTGGACAGTTCTTGGCCAGAATAACCTGCAGTTTTGGACATGACTTATTGCCCTTTGTATATTATTATCTAAATAGACCTTGTTATTAATTCAGGGTTTCTGTGGGTCTTAATAAGGTATTACATTTGAGCATAAAGTCACTGCATTAAATGTTGCATGCACTGCAAAAAAAGCACATAGACTATGGCACATAGACTCGGAAGTAAACGCCCACTGCTATGATTGGCTAATAGCTTTGTATGTTTGACAGCTTACATTCCTCATAGATGGACGCTTCTGTGATTTAGGTTGAAAACGCATAACTCAATACATATCAAACGATCTGTAAGAAGAGACAATGTAATGAAAACAGTTACTCACACTTGTGTGGTGCGACATCGTATCCACTATAGTCGGCACAGCATCGTCTTTTAGTTTCAATCTTTTAAAAAAACCCGCGTTGAATTGTGCCTTGTTTGTAAACAAATCCACGGTAAAATAAAGTGAGCAAAGTTACCAAGTTCTTACTGATGCGGTTTGGAACTTAAAAATAAAGTTGATCCACTCTTTCCTAATGTTGAGATCGATCAGAAGGAAGGCAGCGCAAACACTGTTTTTGAACAACTTGGCACTGCACAGCGTTGTTGTCTTTAGAGCCATCTTTATCGTTTGGTCTTTGCGTGACTTGCGCGTTTGCCTCTCTCGTAAACACTACATGTGCAAATTGGTGGGTGGGGCTTAACGGGCAGTGATGTTGATGATCTTCCGCGGAGGCGGTGCTTATCCACATTATTACATCATAGAGTAGAACATTCCAAAAGCTGTCATTTTGGCAGACTGCCTTCAATATATAAGCTGTTTTTGAGTTCTGAAACTTTCAGTGTGTTTGTATATTACAATAACATCTTATTTGCCAAAAGATCAAGGGAATTTTGATTTCTCAGAATATGAACACTTTAAAGGGGTCATATGATGCGATTTCAAGTTTTCCTTTCTCTTTTTAGTGTTACAAGCTGATTGTGCATAGATAAGATCCCTGAAGTTGCAAAGACTAAAGTCTCATAACCAAAGAGATATTCTTTATCAAAGTTAAGACTCTGCCACGCCCCCCTAAAACGGCTCGTTCTAACACGCCCCCACATATCTAGGTCACTATGTGGGAATATTTGCATGCGTGTGTGCGTGCATTTATTTTGAAGATGAAGCTCGCGATTATTAGTCACAGAGATTTGACAATACGAGTATCGATACAGCTGGCCCTGTAGCGATATTGTGGCACGTGTGCAGCAGTGGACCACGCTTGATTTGTTTAAAATTTTACAACGTTTAAAATTTAGTAGAAAAGTGTGAGGTTTCTAAAAAAGAATGAATAGAGCATATATAGGCTACAACAAGGTTTAATCTAGCCGCAGATGAATACAACTGAGTTGCCTGATATAAAGAGACGTAATCCCCAAAATAGAGCTTTACACTTGCGCAATACAGAAATATCTGCTAAATGTGTTACTTACCGTATTGACCCCAATATAACACAATGTTTTTTTCTTGGAAATACATCTGAAAAAATGCGGTCGTCTTATATTCAGGGTCTAGACTTTGACATGTCAATAATACACCCACAGCAATAGGTGGTGCCAAATACGCATAAACGAGTGTGCCATGAAATAATGTACAGTATTTGAAAAATAATGTGTTTTTTTTAACATTAAAGCATGTCAGCATATTCTGTTACACCAAATACACAAAATAATGATCTTTAAAAAAGCATCATATGACCCCTTTAAGAATCTTTAGACATTTGCAATGGAAAACGAGACAAAAATACTGAGAAAGAACATAACCATTTGTGCTACAATTAAAATGATTTTCATATTCTTAGTTTTTTGTAAAATTGGATGTTAGTGCTTCGCAGGCAGGGGTAAGAGAGAATAATGTGATTGTAGATATGCCGTCGTAATCCTCCACCCTAAAACCCTGCTGGCTAAGGAGAAAGAGCTCACTTATATTTCTCCTTCTCTGCCACAGCCTCCGTAAAAGGAGCTCCTTGGCTTTGTTTGCTCATAAAAAGATGGGTGGAGTTTCTCCAGCAGGGAGGTGCTCGTCTTGAAGACGTACTGCTGAAATGTCTGTCATGTTCAAGAACTTCACGTTGCTTTGTCTGATGGATAAGAATGTGTCTTCATAAGTGTGCTGCCCTTCTGGTTTGATTTCTTTCATTGTCTGTGATATATTATTACATAATCCTAGAGAAGCTTTGTGCTTCTGATGACTAAGACTGGCCGATATAGATGAAACAGGAAATTGATTTAGTTTTTATTTATGTATATATTTGATATTTGTGCATTTGCTTTAAAGTTTATTTTCTTTTTCGTAGGAATTTATATTAGTGCTGTCAGAGTTAGTGTGTTAACGCAGGTGAGTTTAACGGTTTCCAGTTTAATGGCGTTAAAGGAATAGTTCACCCCAAAATAAAAATTCTGTTATTAATTACTCACCCTCATGTCGTTCCAAAACCGTAAGAGCTTCGTTCATCTTCGGGAACACAAATTTAGATATTTTTGATGAAATCCAAGAGCTCTCTGACCCTGCATAGACAGCAACTTTTTAACTCCAGCCGTTGCAGTCTATCAGTCGTATAATGCATGGCAATGGTAACAAAATCTATGAGAGTAAAAAAAACATGCACAGACAAATCCAAATTAAACCCTGCGGCTCGTGACGACACATTGATGTCCTAAGACACGAAACGATCGGTTTGTGCGAGAAACCGAACAGTGTTTATATATTTTTTTCCCTCTAATACAGCACTATGTCCAACTGTCTTTGGGCGTTATTTATGTATATATTTGATATTTGTGCATTTGCTTTAAAGTTTATTTTCTTTTTCGTAGGAATTTATATTAGTGCTGTCAGAGTTAGTGTGTTAACGCAGGTGAGTTTAACGGTTTCCAGTTTAATGGCGTTAAAGGAATAGTTCACCCCAAAATAAAAATTCTGTTATTAATTACTCACCCTCATGTCGTTCCAAAACCGTAAGAGCTTCGTTCATCTTCGGGAACACAAATTTAGATATTTTTGATGAAATCCAAGAGCTCTCTGACCCTGCATAGACAGCAACTTTTTAACTCCAGCCGTTGCAGTCTATCAGTCGTATAATGCATGGCAATGGTAACAAAATCTATGAGAGTAAAAAAAACATGCACAGACAAATCCAAATTAAACCCTGTGGCTCGTGATGACACATTGATGTCCTAAGACAGGAAACGATCGGTTTGTGCGAGAAACCGAACAGTATTTATATATTTTTTTACCTCTAATACACCATTATGTCCAACTGTCTTTGGGCGCACGCACGGCATCCGGTGCTTGAGGTGTGTACGCGCTCTGGCGTAGTTTACGCAAGCGCCGGAAGTGATCTCTCGCATGTATACATCACTCATTGTTTACACAGTGCACAGTCATTGTAGGTACGACGGCTAATCAAAATGGTACTTACTTGCGCTTATCCG
>NW_015505562.1:1210963-1212202 GCF_001515645.1 Sinocyclocheilus grahami | reverse complement strand
CGGACTCCGCCCCTTACCTGGACCCTTCCTTCCTGACCACTGCCCTTCCCTTCACGAACCCCGCAGCACGACGAGGACACCAGATTCCCAGTTTATTTTGGACACTTGATTCCCTTTTTTCTGGACACTGTTTATTTTCTGTTAATAAAAGCCTCTCCGAGGCCTGACGCCACACCCACTGTGTCTGTCGTTTGCTCCTCCCGCGACAACACCCATTAACGTAAACTACGTCAGAGCGTGTACACACCTCACGCACCGGAAGTCGTGCGCGTGCCCAAAGACAGTTGGACATAGGGGTGTATTAGAGGTAAAAAAATTTATTTTGTGTATTTGGTGTAATGAAATGTTTATGCGGTTTAAGGTTAAAAAAACACAAATTATTTTCCTCATACTGTACATTATTGTTTCTCTTCTATGCCCCGGCTTTCTGAAACGTGTCGATTTTTACAAAGCTCATCGGTCTGAAAAGCGAGGTTTGCTCTGATTTGCCAGCTATCCAGTGTGTTGTGATTGGCCGAATACCTCAAGTGTGTGACGGAAATGTTACGCCCCTCACCATACTGTGATGCCCTGTGTCCTGGAGCAATGTGACAAAAACGTTAAAACCCATTATAAACGAGGCATTTGTTGCATCCAGTGGGGACATAATTACGGAATATAAAGACTTATATGGTCTTTTTACACGTTGCATCTCGCTCGCCGGCAAATTCTTTAAATATAAAAAACAGTGTGTGACGGAAATGTTACGCCCCTCACCATACTGTGATGCCCTGTGTCCTGGAGCAATGTGACAAAAACGTTAAAACCCATTATAAACGAGGCATTTGTTGCATCCAGTGGGGACATAATTATGGAATATAATGACTTATATGGTCTTTTTACACGTTGCATCACGCCGCCTTACCGAGTCTACTCTTCCAGGATCAGGAAACAGTCATCCATAAAATGTGCTGCACACATCTGAATATTTGGGTTGAACTGTTCTGAAACAGTGTTGCAAATATAACTTAACCACTGATTTCTAGTCGTGTCCTTTTGGAAGGCCAAACAAAGTAGTTTCGCTTTCACAACGAAACACCGCGTCACACACGGCGGCCTTGAGTGAGCGGAGGCAACCACATGTGACGACCCCGGGCCGATCTGGCGATCCACATCACGAAGTTGATGTATTTCCTCAGCGACCAGCACGGATCAGCTCCAGGCATGACGAAGCGGATATCGTCCTCTTTTGGAAGGTCA
>NW_015505562.1:1203533-1210580 GCF_001515645.1 Sinocyclocheilus grahami | reverse complement strand
GTTGTAAATACAACTTAACCACTGATTTCTAGTCGTGTCCTTTTGGAAGGCCAAACAAAGTAGTTTCGCTTTCACAACGAAACACCGCGTCTCACACGGCGGCCTTGAGTGAGCGGAGGCAACCACATGTGACGACCCCGGGCCGATCCGGCGATCCACATCACAAAGTTGATGTATTTCCTCAGCGTGAACATTTGGGCGGCGTTATGCAAATCTTCCCACATCGTGACGTAGACATGTGGGGGCGTGTTAGAATGAGCCGTTTTAGGTAGGCGTGGTTGACTCTTAACTTTTATAAAGAATATCTCTTTGGATTTGAGACTTTAGTCTTTGCAACTTTACAGATCTTCTTTATGCACCAAGAGCTTGTAACACTCCAAAGAGAAAGGAAAAATTGTAACCCCTTTAAATAAAAGTGATTATTGGAGTATTTAGAGGAATGTACGATTTCTTTTGTTCTACTTAAACTTTAACATTTAATTTAATGTTACTCTCAGTTTGCTGTGTATCGTTCAAAAATGTTCAATACCGATACCTTGACTTCAATACCTGTTCCTGAACTATACTTTTTTCGATACCAATTTTATGAAATCAATTTTAACAAGATTACATTATCTAAAAAAAAAAAAACTTTGTTTTTATTTTTCAGCGAGCCTTTGATGTTTATACAAACTCAAAGACTCATCTCCTGAGCCACTGCACAAAGGAACAAAATGTAACCAACACAATAAATAATTGCAAATAGTTTTAATAAAGCTCAAATAGTCTTCAGTTTACACATCTATTAGGCTACATTTACACTAGTGCGTGTTCATTTTAAAAAGCATAGCTCAGACAGAATCATGATTTCTATTCATTTCCACTGATTTACTGATTAGCATTAGCAGCTTCCAGCGACAGCCACATCTCTGAGTGCAACCGGTGTAAACTAGTAGGTGTGTTCAACTTGACGCGGACCGACTTTACAGTACCATGAGAGCTAAAGAGAGCAGACTGCTCCATGCACTTTCGAATCGCTTACGTGGATGTCAAACACTAATCGATATGCGTCACACCTCTTCTAGTCGAACACACTAGCTAGTGCTGCAGGCTTATTGGCTCACTGACGCTGATGAGATTAACCCCTTAGGTATCGAAATTTGGTACCGAACGACGAGACGTTTTTCGATACTCGATGGTGTCGAGGCAATTTGGTCGGTGCCTAAAAAGTATCGAACTCGATACCCAGCCCTAAAGAATTGTTGAATAAATTACGTTGTTGTTGTTTTTTTTGCGCACAAAAAGTATTCTCGTAGTTTCGTAAAATTACGACTGAACCACAGATGTCACATGGACTTTTTTACCGATGGCCTTACTACGTTTCTGGACCTGGGAACATTGCAGTTGCGTTGCTGTCTATGGGAGGGTTAGAGAGCTCTCAGAATTTATCAAAAATATCTTCATTTGTGTTCCGAAGATAAATTAAGGTCTTCCGGGTTTGGAATGACATGAGGGTGAGTAATTAATGACAGAATTTACATTTTTGGGTGAACTAACCCTTTAATCAAAACACTTCAATTGAATCACAGAAATGAACCAAACCTACCCGTTCTTTATGCTATTGTAATACTTTTGACGGACGTTAAATAACAAGCTTACAGTCATTGCGGTTTTCATGATGATGCTTCATTTTATATCAAATCATCACAAAAATTGGTGTAGAAACGATATTAATTTAGAAAATGCTTGTAAGTTTTCAAATGATTACAAAGAAATGGCAAGTAACACACTGAATTTTGAAGTAGAAAGACTGAAAAGTATTTTTTTGTAAAACATACTCCAATTATCTGTTTTATTTATAACTTTGAAAAAAAATATTTTATTACAGTCTACTTATAATTAAATTAAATTTGTAAAATTTTTACTTGCACAGGCAATGATCTTAAAACTAGCTAATCTCATTTTACCAGCATTTCTTGTAAGCTGATATTAACTACCTCTGACCTTTCAGGCGACAGTGATGGGACTTGTGGGTAAATTGTATATAGTATGACTCATGTACCTTTGTATGGACAACTGACTTTCTTATTCTAAATACAACCTTCAGGCCCCTCAACGTTTTATTTAGCTGAGTTCTTGCACCATGGTTTGCCACTTGTTAAAGAAAGAAACCAATTGTTGGCCACAGAGCAGAATAGCTGATACAGTGCAGGTTTAATTTACACATCACTGTGTGTCTGCGATGTGTATGATTGATATTACTACAGAGCACTGCGTTATTGTCACCCCCTTTGCTGACACAGGCACTGAAGTATATATCCTCACTGAAGTATATATGCTCATAAGGAACAGGTGTAGGCGCTAAAGATATTGAATTTTCAAACACCACAGAGCTGCAATTTATAAATGCCATGCTTATGGTCATCTCTGTGCATTAAGTGTTTGTTGAATCAATTTATGAACCAATTTTGGTATTGAATGTAAAGAAATGGCATAGTTTGTACACCAAGAGCTTAAGGAGTTTCAGTTTATCAAAGTACATTCATTTCTTTTCTTCGAGCTGATGCGATAATTTGAAACGTCCCTTCCAGTTTCAGGCTCATATATTAGACTTTATTGTTCGTTACTCATCTATTAGGCCTGTATGTATTCTCCCATTGTACAGGTATAAAGGAAGATCTCCTTTCCTTGCCTTGCCCAATTATGGTTTTGTTAAAGGTTGTTCTTCCAAGAGCTTATGTCCATTGGTTCCTTTCTCAGTATGAGGCTGAATGCATTATCGAATGAACTGACATGTCAGTGGAGTCTGGAGAAGAAAACCGCAGAAGTCCTTTTTGTTGATCACAGTATTTTTGTAGTATAGTTTGCAGTGCTGCTTTCTAAGGCTGGTGTTTGTTTGTTTTTTTGTGTTTTTTTAAAAGCAAGTTTCAGTTATGAAAGCATAGTATATATTAGAGCGGGGTTGAAAATATAAATTTCTTTGTTAATAGATTCTTATTTTGATGAACCGATCCCAAGTAGTGTTGGGCGATATGCTCAATTTTCATATCGTCTTATGCCGAGTTCACACTGCATGATTTTCAAACTCGTCGGATCGCCGTTGTTTTCACACTGCGTGGCTATCTGGGGTAGCATTCAGTTGCTGCTGTGTTCACATTGCACGATGGATCAGCGACAGGGGGTTTCACACTGCATGACTTCACAATAGGAAGAATCGCCGACAGCTCTGTCTGGTCCGCAAACTACGTTTCACAACAAAACACACGCGAGAAGTGATAAGGAAATAACGCGGGAACCCACGTGCGTCAGACCGGAGTTCTCGAGCGAGACTGGAATTATTAAAACAAAATATATATATAGCCCGCAAATTGTCTGTGAGCTGATTTCCAGCTACAAGGAGAAAATGAAAAACAGATTATGCAGGAGGGAGATGCAGGGAACAGGGATTGGGTGTTCTGCAAAGAGAGTTTAAGGTAAATAATTTTGCAGTAACTGTTATGCTGCTGTTGTGGCGGGTCAAGCAAATGTTTGTGCTTGTTTCTGTATGATATAATTGTTCATATATCTTTTAAAATACTGATATTCTGGTCTATAACTCCTCCCCGAACTTCCCTCTGCCCTGTATCTTGGTCTTTCATTGGCTGTAGGTCATCGCCGATGTAGTTTTCAGTCAGAAATCATTGCACACAGCGTGATTGTGAATCGCCGACAGCTCCAGATATTTAGCATGCCAAATATTTCACGGGCGTCGGCGACCCTCAGATCGCGTCTTTGATAATTCACACTGCGTGATTGTGACTGAACGATTTGCCTCCGATTTCGGGCATTTGTCGGCAATTGCGCAAGACCTGTCGGCGAGTGAAAAATCAGGCCAAAATCGTGCAGTGTGAACTCGGCATTATTGTCAGCCTGTGAGATTGCCGATACACGATATTATCGTGCTAATTTATGCAATTATTTACTTAGTTTCATTGCGGGAAAGTGAACCAACTCCAGCGTAAGGCTAAAAGCAGCCTAATGTTTTTAATATGACTGAATTTGTATTTAACATGATAACAAATTAATAGAAACATCATAAGTTACTAATTATAATGCTTACATTTCCTCAGTTATTAAAAAAGCAGCTACAGAAAACAAGCAAAGAACATACATTACCAAAGAACATCATCACAAGCTCAGTCAAGCTCAATCTATGCACTTTAAAAACACTCCCATTAAAATCAGCGAATATACACTGTATGATGAATAAATCTTATACTTACATCGCACGTAGATCTGCACTTTGTTGTTTATGAGGAGAGAATTCGCGAGTCAGAATTCAGTCAACGCACACTGAACAACGGAACTCCGCTGTTTCAGTGATGACTCATCTGAACGCCTCTGATTGGCCATTGCATTCATACGCTCAGCATAATTGTGTGTGATTGGTTAAAACACGCAATACTATAAAAACGCGGAAAAAGAAATATAATGCAACCAATAAGCCCTAATATTAATTGGATAGTATTACTAGCCTGTAGGGATATGCCTGTATAAAATGTTCATGTTGCGATTAATTGCTAATGCTTTTATCACGGTATACGGTATTATCACGATATTGAAATTTAGTTTTAAAAAAGTGCTGTCATAATACAGTATAACAGGTTTAATAGCTTTTTTCTTATAACAAAAATAACTGACCATTTAAATGCAATAAAGCAATACAGAAAAATCTATAAAGTTAAAAGTTTTACACAGATTAAAGTGCAAAAGTAGTATAAAGACTAATAGGCATCACTTTACAATAAGACCTCATTAGTTAACCTTAGTTAATGCATTAACATTCACAATGAGCAATAGCTACATTTGCTACAGAAGTTATTAATCTTTGTTAAAAAAAATGCAAGTCTTAGTTCATGTTAGCTCATTAAATAACACAGTTGCAACTTTCGATTTTAACAACGTGTTATTAAATATTGGAATACCTAAGATTAATGAATGTTTAGAAGAATTTTTCATTGGCAGTTTGTGTTAACTAATGAATTAACTAATGTTAACTAATGAAGCCCTGCTGTAAAGTGTGACCGAACAATAAAGAATCAAAACACTTTCAAACAATATCTAGGGCATGTTATTGTCCAGATTAAAATGTAAAAAAGTTTGAAAATAAATAGCCTATTAAGTCTAAATATTTAAGTATTTGGCGCTGTGATGAACATCATAGCAAATACACAAATCTGAATGGCTGTTTAAATAATTTAAACACGATTCAGAAACAGAAAGTAGTGCAACTGCTTTGTTTACAGGGTTTCCGGGGTAACGGCTGCATTTAAATGAATTATTATTATTATTATTTCTGCAGTTTAGCGCCATCTGCTGTCAGAGAGTGAAAGTGCGCTTTCATCCAGAGCGTCTCTCACATGTTCCGCCATGTGCCTCTTGTCCGCGCTTGTTTACGTCAGAGTGTGCACGTGTCTTTCACGCAGCATACAGCGGTGCTGTGCATTTTGACCAGTTGATGGGAAAAGTATTCTTAAAATGCATTCAAAATTCTGAATAACTTGTAATATATAATTATTCACGGTATTTAGAAGAGCCCACGATAACAATATAGTGCATATTCATTACCGTGATATATCGCATTACCAAATACCGGCACAAGTCTACTAGCCTGATAATAATAATAATTATCGTCTTGCTATCATCAAAGGCATCAGTCACAGGCGATATCTCTGACTATCATTGATACACGATACTATCGTCTATCGGCACAACCCTAATCCCAAGAAATGATTTATGCTGTTTTCAGTTGAACAAAACATCGTAAAGCATTATTTGTAACACAACTTCCATCCAATAAATTACATTAAGCTTCGTGCTTTGTTACTTTTGATAAAAAAAATAAAGTCTCAACTTTCAAATTCTGTCAGTGTTATGAAATTAAACAATAAATGTGACCTGTGCTGGCAAAATGAGTCACAATGAGCATTTTTTTTAAAAATAGTTTAATAGTAATCTCTTCCTTTTTACTACTAGTTATAGCACAAAATAAACATGAAAGAACATCAAAATATATGTTGAAAAAACATTTCAAATGACTGAAATGTATCATGTGACATGTAATCACTCATTCAGTATTTCAACCATGTAAAGACGTCAATAAAACCGCTTGTAAACAGTGTCACATAATGTTGCATTTTACCTCAGAAAGCCATTCAGTGTCCATAAACTTGTTTGTCAGCTAGAAAATACAACTCAAGAAATGCACTGTATATTCACTATTTTACTTAACCTGTTGTTTTCATTATTTAGTGTGTAGCGAATCAGCTCAAAGGGGGAATATGCATAATTAATCATAACTAGTTATAATTAATTATAAATATTTAGATCCGCTGTAAGTATTTACTTGACCTCTCAGGGTCAACTGTCTGTCAATTCTAAGAACGTTCATTTCCTGGTTAAGGGAAATAACTTTCTTACTGTACAATACTACACAGAGCATGTAGCAAAAATCTGCATGATTAGGGACTGCGATTATGAGCAAACAATGACCAACCTCAGGTGTGATACAAGTAAGACTTTATTAACTACATAAACACTTAAACTAGTCTAACATACACATATACACACACACACACACACACACACACACACACGCATACAGTTGGTATAGGAACAGGATTAAAGCTTAGGCAGTAAAGAGGAGAAATAAAACATGAAGCTATGGAACCATTGGATATTCAGCAGATCCACAGCCTGTAGGAAACATCAGTTTCTTAGTTCAAACACACCTTTGTAAAAAGGTGCAAATGATACTTAATGTATCAATTAATAAGACTAAGTTTGATACTTGCACATCTTGTCTGTCTGACAGAGAGTCCTGATGCAATCTGAAGGCTCAAGTTGATCTTTGCTTAAGTTGCTTGATGAAAAAGAACCAGTTTGAGTCCAGTCCGATGATCTTGGTGAATGGAAAGTCAAGGTCCGAGGCCTGGCACAGACTTGGGGTGTCCTTAGAGGGGTGCTAGCTCATATCCTCATATCCTCAGAATCTAACAGAACCGCAGACTAGAGGCGGGTCACTGGTGT
>NW_015505562.1:1195824-1202209 GCF_001515645.1 Sinocyclocheilus grahami | reverse complement strand
AATAAATGTGACCTGTGCTGGCAAAATGAGTCACAATGAGCATTTAAAAAAAATAGTTTAATAGTAATCTCTTCCTTTTTACTACTAGTTATAGCACAAAATAAACATGAAAGAACATCAAAATATATGTTGAAAAAACATTACAAATGACTGAAATGTATCAAGTGACATGTAATCACTCATTCAGTATTTCAACCATGTAAAGGCGTCAATAAAACCGCTTGTAAACAGTGTCACATAATGTTGCATTTTACCTCAGAAAGCCATTCAGTGTCCATAAACTTGTTTGTCAGCTAGAAAATACAACTCAAGAAATGCACTGTATATTCACTATTTTACTTAACCTGTTGTTTTCATTATTTAGTGTGTAGCGAATCAGCTCAAAGGGGGAATATGCATAATTAATCATAACTAGTTATAATTAATTATAACCTTTGTAAAAAGGTGCAAATGATACTTAATGTATCAATTAATAAGACTAAGTTTGATACTTGCACATCTTGTCTGTCTGACAGAGAGTCCTGATGCAATCTGAAGGCTCAAGTTGATCTTTGCTTAAGTTGCTTGATGAAAAAGAACCAGTTTGAGTCCAGTCCGATGATCTTGGTGAATGGAAAGTCAAGGTCCGAGGCCTGGCACAGACTTGGGGTGTCCTTAGAGGGGTGCTAGCTCATATCCTCATATCCTCAGAATCTAACAGACCAAGGAAAACTCAATAGAAAGACCATGTTATCTTGTCTTCATTCTGAATTCAACTGAGGATTTGGGTAAAATATATATATTTTTAATAGAATTTCCTTTGCGTGCTGTTGTAGATTTGCTCCGCACTGTAATGTACTATTGGAAACTGCCGTCATTTATATCGTTTGAATATTAGAGGCAGGGGTTTTTCTAGGGCTCTAGGCTAAATGACTAATACAATAAAAAAAATGGGCAGAACTTTGTGTATGTAAGTATTTTTCCTCATTTAAGCTGTACATGATTTACTTCAGTGAGCTTCACATTGATTTTACTCGCAAAGTGGGGCATTGCAAATCCAGGACATTGAATTGGAGAGTAAAGTCCGAGGCAGTCGTGTAGTCTATCAGTCTCTTCCATCAGCAGCCATTCCGCTGACTGACGAGGACAAGATTTCAGAAGCAAACGAGACATCCTCCCCAAATCAAAAGCTGTTTGAGTCTGTTTGTCGGGTAACACCTTAACCAAGCTGTTCTTGCTTTGCAGCAGTGATAGCAAATCACAGGAAGTGTACTGAGCTGCTAGGCATGGCTCAGATGTGTGGCTTCCTAATGACTTCAGATGTCTGACGTCGCTGTGCCAAACACAGGGGGGTAGATTTCTCTGTGGTGTCCGCCTAAAAATGAATGACCTTCCCTGCATTACATCATCTTTTATTATTGGCTGATAGACAAATAAGAAGACAAATTGATGAGTTAAGCCTATCAGGGGATGAACTGATGAATGGGACAATGAAACTTTAGATGCATTGTAGGGCTGGATGATATGACGGAATATATTGTGCAAACGGTTGACATTTTGACACTGTTTATGTGATTGTGGATGTATCCATACGGTTATCAGTGGGTAGGACTGCTTTGCATTACTTACAGGTGGCGTATGAAGAAGCATATCAACATGGGTGTTATTCAGAATTTGAAGCCAAAATTACATTGTCTATGACAAACTGATGCACTGAAATGAAATTGAACTGATGTGTGGTTACAGACGTGTGTGTATATTAGGTATTTTACAACCTAATATTGTTATGCCTTTTCACACTGAACACGAAAATTGGCGTGAATGTTCGGCGCGATGACTGTTTTGAATCGAAACAATAGATCACTAATGGCTATTCACACTAGGCACAATCATTGGTGGTGTGAACAAGCGAGGATTTTTTTTTTTTGTCCTGCGTTGATTTTTTTTCCCCGTCGCTCCTTGATGAAACGGGCCGTCCAATCAGATTTGAGCTTAGATCACATGCCCGGAGCAGCTGCTGTTGCACAAAAGGGTGAGAGTGGTGGCGCTGTTTTGTAAACCAGTGTAAACACCGAAGAACAGTATTCCGAGAGAGTGGATGCCGAGTTCTTGTCTTTGGTAGCCTATCTGAGAACAGATTTATCTTCACATGTTCTGGATATAATTTCTATTAATTCTACACTGAATTATGTGATCTGGAGAGCACTGTCCGTTTTATTCCACGTGAGCGAGTGCTATATGAGTCCGAGCGCGTTCAATCTCTAGATCTTCCGTATTAAAAAAATCGAGTGAAACATTTTTATACACGCAAATATATATGATTATATGATGAGCAAACACATTTGATTATGACAAGATATTTTCGTTATTGTTTTGTGTGCAGCTCATGGTATTTTTATAACAATAAAGGATGTTTATGATAAATTATAAGCAGTGTAGCGTTATTAAACATACAAAGAGTGCATGTGTGCCTATTATACAATCATCAAAGTCAACTGTACATCACAATAGGAAGTTATTACAAGCACTCGGATGATGGTTTAAAAGTGGGTTTTAAGCAAATACATTAATAATTACATTTTCAAGTGTAGCTTGATGCTAATTGTACTATTTATATTTTAGGATGTATTCTTTTAAGCATTATAGATAGTTTGTGGTTCTGGTGTAGAACCAAACTTTATCTTAATTTAATGTTGTATATTGAGCAGCGTACGATGTTAAATGCGTATACGAGATCCATATCTGAGGAAAACTGCATTGCTGGTCGGCGCCACCTAGCGTGCAGGCGTGAATTAGCAGAAGGCGATCAACCGTTTCACGTTCGGTGTGAAACAACGTTCGTCGGCAATTCGCCGCGCTTTTTCGCATCGCGCTCAGTGTGAAATGCCCTTTACTAATCAGAATTAAGTCCATGCTATTTGGTTTATAATAATTATATTTTTATTATCTCTGTAATGATTTAACAATATTTAAAAAAATATAAGAAATATTTAGATTTTTTAAATAAATTAAATTCTATTTTTTTTATTATTATAAATTTTTTTACAATATTTAAAACATTTCATTTAAATTATTGTAATTAAATAATAAAATATTGCTGTATAAGAGTAATGTTTTATGTGTATTTAATAAATATATAGGCCTACATAAACATAGTATACATTTCTTCCATTACTGTAAAATAATATGTCTTTGGTCATGCAGCCCACCCCTAAATGCCTAAAAATATTTTCTTCTAATATTACAGTAATTCTTTTTGTCACCTGGCAGACAGAGACTCTGGATGGGGCCTTTCCAGTGCCTGACATCAAACTCCACAGCAACCCCTCTGCATTCAACGTCTACTGTAATGTACGGCACTGCGTGCTGGACTGGCAGCAGAAGGAGGCCGCGTTGGCCCTGGCTTCTCGCAACTCTGTGCAGAGCGGCGACTCAGACAGTGAGG
This sequence comes from Sinocyclocheilus grahami, assembly GCF_001515645.1. Classification (NCBI taxonomy): domain Eukaryota; kingdom Metazoa; phylum Chordata; class Actinopteri; order Cypriniformes; family Cyprinidae; genus Sinocyclocheilus; species Sinocyclocheilus grahami. Next base: position 1,198,785 of record NW_015505562.1, on the reverse strand, counting down.
AGGAGGAGGAGTACCGCGAACCCGCCTTCAAACTGCCCAAGGTCAGTCCACGACATTAATGCGTATATGAAGCCCAGTCATGTGATTAAGTTCTTTCATTTCTGATTCTGTATATCCATTTTTTTCTTGTTTTTATTATTTCTGGTGTATTATGAGAATATTACTGCAGTGTTTTTAATAATATTTGAGATCATGATACCAATCAGAATTGGATTAATTAATGATGGCTTGGCTTTGTACTAAATGTGACTGCCTAATCTGAAGAATACGTGTCACCCTGCTTTTCTTATACCGTTTTTACACCAGGTTCGACCTTTGTTGTTCCACAACAACATGAGGCTGTCTGCAGTGGAGGCATTAAAGTGATAGTTTTGAATTTGTACTGTTGTCGGAAGTAGCACAAGTGCGTGGAGTATGTTAGAAATAGAACGGGGCATCAGTCACGTCACTCCTGTCGAGTGTTGAAAGTTTTAGAAGACAGTATCATTTTGCTGCCTACCTTTAGGATCAGTTTGTAGGCTTTCTTGGAGTGTTGAGCAATCATTTGTTTTATCTTGCTAGACAGCTTAACACATTGTAAAATATTATTGTAACTTTAATGGTAAAAGATTGGGGTGCTCCGATCAGAAAGAAAGCAGTATCTGCCGATGCGATTATCGATCTTTTTAAAGCCTTCTTTTTATCATGTAGAGTTAATTATAGTGATGATCAAATCAAGATTTTTAGACAATTATTCAGGGCCTGAATTTCATTTTTGAAAATGAATTCCTCTCTTAAGTGACTCTTTTGAGAGGGGATTTTTTTTTATTTGAGGGGTGGAGGGGGGCATTTTTTAGACATTTTTCAAAAATGTATATTTATCCGACCTAAATGTTTGATCATGCACTGTATTTTTGTTTTGACAGTCGTGCAGTTGTTGCGCACTAGCTTACACACAGTACAAGCCTGGTTTCATGAGCTGTATGTGAGGTTCACACATACTCCGTTTGCAGTGCGTATGCAGTACATGTGCGGTCCAGAAGCAGCACAGACTCATTGTGCTTTCACACAGGAGTCCACTACTGATCCATAGCTGTTTACTACAAACACAACATTTATCCGTTATTCTGATTTCAAATCCAAACATTGTTACTTAAATTATTTTTCAGCATTGTGATTCTTTTTTCAGTACAGTACTGTCTTTCATAGACGTGTTTAAGCGCAACAAATATAAGAAACAAATTATTCAATGCTTTTTACTTTTGCTTTTACTTCTAGATTTATATATTAAGTTGCTCAAGCAAGTGACAAAACATTTAAACCACTTTTCTTACATTATCACAAAAATTCTAAATTAAAACTTACCATTGACAGAAAAAGTCAGCTCTACCACCTTTTCTTTTGCAGTGAAATCTTTATTACAAGCAATCCTGCGGTTCATAAAGAACTTTGTTTTCCTACCTCCACGTGCCATCTATTATTGCCTTATCTAAAAATGCTCTTTTCCTTTAAACCTAGCCAAAAAGTCTGCCTATGTGTTGACTGTGAAACACAGTAGACTTTAATAATAGACATTTATGGTGTAATTTCTACATTTTCGTGTCAATCCCTGTTCATATTTACCGCATACAATGCGCTGTTACTTTAATTCAGCGCCTGCAGCGCAGCAGAAACAGACTCCGTGCGTAAATGGTCTCTGCACTGACTGCTGCATATGCTCCGCTCCTGGAACGCACTGTTGGACCGTGTGCAGTGTGAACGCTTTAATCCGTTAACATGGGCGCGGAAAAATACGCACTGCATACGCACTGCAAACGGAGTATAATAATGTGAACCTGGCATTATGTGTGTGTGCTGCGAGTGTGCAAGTGTGTGTGTGCGCGAACGCTGAATGGTTTAAACACTGGCAAGAATTAAAAAGAAATGCAATTTACAAACTGTGGTCTCTGCACTGACTGCTGCATATGCTCCGCTCCTGGAACGCACTGTTGGACCGTGTGCAGTGTGAACGCTTTAATCCGTTAACATGGGCGCGGAAAAATACGCACTGCATACGCACTGCAAACGGAGTATAATAATGTGAACCTGGCATTATGTGTGTGTGCTGCGAGTGTGTGTGGGCGAGCGCTGAATGGTTTAAACACTGGCCAGAATTAAAAAGAAATGCAATTTATAAACTGTAGTGACGATGCAACACTGCCTCGTTTTTGCAAGTGACAATTCCTGTGTCGACTGTGCAGCGTGCAGCTCGCTTATAGTGCAGACGCGATGTGATTTGAAGCCATTTGCGCATTTTGAGAGAGAAAGAGAGAGCGCGCGCTAGGGCTGTGCAATATATCGAAATTATCGAAATATCGCAAATGTACATATCGCAATATGCATATCGCTACGGCTTGCAATTTTTGGGGCCATGAACAAAAGACAAAGAGAAAATCACTCACTGCTCTTACCTAAATAACTTTTGTGGCTTAAATAAGAATCAGTGCATATTGAATTCATAGAGTAAATACTAAGCAGTGTTGTATTTTTCCTTTTTATTATTCAGTTCCTAAACTCATGATTACACTAATGTTAAAATGACATTTTTATGTAATGCTAGAGTAAAACACTACTGTTCACTTTCAGAAGTTGTTGTAGGGGTGCTTTCTTCTCACAAAAAGTGAAACATGTATGCTAGTTATATTAGAATCAGAATCAGAATGAGCTTTATTCACCACTTAAAGGGGTCATATGATGCGATTTCAAGTTTTCCTTTCTCTTTGAAGTGTTACAAGCTGATTGTGCATAGATAAGATCCCTGAAGTTGCAAAGACTAAAGTCTCAAAACCAAAGAGATATTCTTTATCAAAGTTAAGACTCTGCCACGCCCCCCTAAAACGGCTCGTTCTAACACGCCCCCACATATCTACCTCACTATGTGGAAATATTTGCATAATGCACCCAAATGTGCACGCAAAGAAAGAAGGCGTGGTTTCAGTAACC
>NW_015505562.1:1192753-1195521 GCF_001515645.1 Sinocyclocheilus grahami | reverse complement strand
ATAGAGGACCTACAATAATGTACAGTATTTGAAAAATAATGTGTTTTTTGAACATTAAAGCATGTCAACATATTCTGTTACACCAAATACACACAATAATGATCTTTAAAAAAGCATCATATGACCCCTTTAAGTGTGTGCAAACCCAAGGAATTTGTTGTGGTTTTACCGGAGCTCTTGATACATATATACATACAAATAACCATATATATGACACAAAATAGTTATAGAAATTCACAGAACTGACTCAGCAACAGCTGAGTAAAACTGTAGTGGAGTCAGCTGTCTTAACCGCGGCTTGTGTACTGCATCATTACTGTGTCTGTTCCTCTTTTGGGCTTGAACTGATGGTAAAACGAATGACATTATTTACTGTCTTTTCATTTATTTTGAAAGATGAAGCTCGCGATTATGGTAAGGGGCGTTACATTTCTGACGAGTGCTTGCGGTGTTCGGCCAATCACAATGCACTGGGTCAGCTGGCCAATCAGAGCAGACTGCGCTTGTCGGAAGGAGGGACTTTGTAGAAAACGAAGCGTTTGAGAGAGGCGGGGCATAGAGGACCTACAATAATGTACAGTATTTGAAAAATAATGTGTTTTTTGAACATTAAAGCATGTCAACATATTCTGTTACACCAAATACACACAATAATGATCTTTAAAAAAGCATCATATGACCCCTTTAAGTGTGTGCAAACCCAAGGAATTTGTTGTGGTTTTACCGGAGCTCTTGATACATATATACATACAAATAACCATATATATGACACAAAATAGTTATAGAAATTCACAGAACTGACTCAGCAACAGCTGAGTAAAACTGTTTCATCTGAGCATGTGGCACTTTTAGCATTATCGTATCGCATATCGCATATCGTATTATTTAATGAGTTATCGCATATCGCATTTTTCTTCAATATCGCACAGCCCAAGCGCTGTTATTCACTCAGACTGTTTGTGAAATTATGTCTCACAGAAAGTTTTCCAATGACTTTATAAGTTATTTAATGAAGACATATGAATTGTTGCTCACCTTCAGCATTATAATTATTTCACCCACACTGAACTGAGATGGTGCCAAACCTCTCACAGCAGGTGCGTCATCAGCTTTAGATCGTTTTTTGGTGATCGGCCTTTATAGAGACCGCCGATCAAACATCCCAAAGCGATTATTGGCCGATAGTGATCGATAACTGATCAATCGGAGCACCCCAAGTTAAAGATTATAAAAATGTCATGGTGAAACCAGTTAGTTAGTTTTATCTAACAGAACATTATGTATAATTTTACAGTAAAATACTGTTAAATGCAAAAAGAAACAAGGCATCTTGTAATTTGCAGTGAAAAGTTGTAAATTGACATTCCCAGAATTCCCTGTGACAAGTATATATTCCCTATATAGTTTTGATTAGGGCTGAACGATTTTGGAAAATAATCTAACAGATTTTTTTTTACCAATATTGCGATTGCGATTTAATATGCAATTATTTTTTTAAAGCTCTTTATGTTCTGTATTATTCAACAAAGACAAGCTATAAATCATTGTATAGTATGATCAACACAATATTATATAGATTAAACATAAATGTTCTTTTCTCAGTGATATGACGCGATCAAATAGCAACCAGCACAGAGTGAGAGGCGCTCACTCTTTATTATGCAGCACACACGTCAGCAGTGTGGAAGCATTTAAACTGTCGGAGAAAGACGCAAAAATCATTACAAGCACTGACAGCGAGAGCCTGTTTATGACTGCATCGCATGTCTTCAATGAGAAGAGGAAGGGGTGATTGTTGCTGGTTACTGTATGATGATTGAAATCGCGAAATAGCCTTAAACAATTAGTAAATAACCTGCAGAATGTTGTTTTCTAATACACGCGCGCATTGCATGTATTCTGACAGCGCTGCAGGAACTCGCAGCAGATCAGCTTGTTAACCAGGATTCAAAGTCCAAAGCGCAAGGAAAATCTGCGCTGATACAGTCGTCAGTTGTTCAGTCACATTTTTATGAATTTTTACTAGTCATGTGACAATGCGATACGTACGACGTATTCGTAATGAGACTCATTTATAAATCTGTTGTCAACAAAAATAAGTATTGAGGTCTTCCTGCGCGTTTCCGCCAAAATAAGAGTTGAGAAAAAGCAAGAACTCTCTTTAACATTCATAAATGTTAGTATTGTAATTTTACTGTTGTTCTGTAAAATAAAATAAAAAGTAAGACAATAATAATGATAATCATTACAACAGCTCTGTTTTAATACATTTATTATAACATTCACACATAGTGTTCAAATTAGGATCTGTAATATTTTCTAATGTTTTAAAATAAGTTTCTTCTCAGCAAGGCTGCTTTTAATTGTATAGTAAAAAACAACAACATCAACAAAAATACATGCCTGATTCAAGAAGAGCCAAAAATTATTATTTTACTAACTTATTAATTTGAAGTTAAATTGTGCTTTGTTGGTATAGTGTCTGCAAGAATGTTAAAAATGTTCAGTGTTAAATATTTTTAAATTGTTGTTTTGTAATTGATTTTTTTTCTTTGAAAAGCAAGACAAAACCGTAAAAAGCACATTTTGGCTTTTTAATTTATGCAATGGTGAAATTTGTTTTGGCAAAATACATGGGGAAAAAAACTCGAAAAACTGTGTTCGGTATTCGGCCCAGTGTTTAATTCTGTTCGATTTCGGCTTCGGCCAAGAATTATTATATACAGTGGGTACGGAAAGTATTCAGACCCCCTTAAAGTTTTCACTCT
>NW_015505562.1:1189317-1192423 GCF_001515645.1 Sinocyclocheilus grahami | reverse complement strand
ATAAATCTGCAAAAATGTCAACAATTCTGTGTTTTTCTGTCAATATGGGGTGCTGTGTGTACATTGAGGAAAAAAAATTAACTTAAATGATTTTAGCAAATGGCTGCAATATAACAAAGAGTGAAAAATTTAAAGGGGTCTGAATACTTTCCGTACCCACTGTATATATTATGGTCGAAGTCTTCAGTAATGAAATGCACCGTAACGCTTAGGCCTGTCGCAATAATCAATATATCGACTTATCGCACAATATATGTACATGACCTCAATAAATTGATGACGCAATATATCGCCCATTATATTTACTTAAAAATGAATGTCACCATGTTTTGTACACGCCACTTGCTCCTGTGTCTTTTGCAGCTTCTTGTACAAAACCTGGTGTAGTCATGAGGTGCTAGTTCAAATAATAAAAAAAAAGTTTCATCTGCAGATATGGCCTTGTTTAGGGAGCTGTGCCTTTGTGCGTACGGACATCTGACTGCTAAGTAGTGATTGTTTTTTAGCAATATTGTGCACCCTTAATTTACAGAGAAAAGAAGGTTGGGGAAAAATCTGTAGATGGAAAAATCTTCATACAAGTTCTTTGAGCATTTTTCTTTTTTTTTTTTTTACTTGTTACTTTGCACTTTTTGTTAGAAAATGTTTATTTACTGTGTATTTAGGTATTTTAAGGTATCTAATATTTTGATACTTAATTTCCATGATCTAAATATTCTTAAAAATTAAAAGTTTGTTGTCATTTGGAAATGTGTAGGCCTTCGTGCATTATTATGCCGTTACATTATGATTATATATTCAGTGGCATAAAATGGTCTTTAAAATGACAATAATATCGCTTATCGCAATTATTTCTGGGGCAATATATCGCACAACAAAAAGTTCTTATCGTGACAGGTCTAGTAACACTGTTACTGCTTGAGTAATTTCAATGTGCCGTTTTGAAGTACGTTCATTATATACACTTTCAAACATTTCCGCGTGTAGCGTGCCAGGGTTGCCAGGTTTTCACAACAAAACCTGCCCAATTGCTACTCAAAACTACCCCAATAGCGTTTCGAGGGGGGTCAACTGGTAAAAATCACGTTCCAGGGCGTAAAATTATTTTTTTTTTGAAGGGAATCCCCAAACCGCGGACTTGGCAACACTGTAGCGTGCCAACTTGATGCTTCCTCTGAAGACTGCTTAAATGTGTTCGACTTGAAGCAGCGCTGCTTAGACCGATGTGTGTGTCATCAAAGTACTGCGAGAGCTATAAGAGAGCGGACGTACAGTAAACAAATTCTGCACTGCACAAATTGTGTTTTAAATCAACATACCATTTTTATTCAACAACAATCTGTGAATGTTTATCTTAACTACTTAACTATTAATATCATATTACTATCTAGTCAGAAATTACACTGATTAAAGTCTCACAAGCTCTGAAGTTGGATTTGATGAAAAATAAAGACTTGTTTTAATGGATAGCAAAAATATGCAGATTGGTCCCATGTTATACCCTGATGACTATTATTTTAAGATGTGTAAATTGTGTCAGGGTGTTATGATTCGCTATTGAAGATGCTTTTATATTTATTCAAGGACAAGCACTTTATTGATAGTTGAGCATCTGTTATATCATTTCTGAAGTCTGAACCTTGAGAGACATTACGCAGGATCATTTATTATCTCTCTCTCGGACGTCCTGTGAACAAAGCAGAAATTCCTGTTTTAGATGATGACCTTGAAAGATGAACCAGGTTTCTTGTTATGATAGCCCAACACAGTGTCTTATAACAAGGAAGCACTTTCAGGAATGAACAGTTTCCAAAAAGAAACTTCCCAAAGATTCCTTCATTAAAATATCTCTGTTAATGATCACGGCTGTAATGAGGTCACTGAGGATTGCTACACAGCAAGATCTGTATCTTAACAACATTTAGATAAAAGAGGCATAGTCAAACTAACTTACATGCTCATATGACCTGAATGTTCTACATGCTGGTGGTCACATAAACCCATTAGGTGAAACGGCAACACCGCATTAAAAGTCTGTTTGTATTAACAAACACATTCGGTCCTCGTTTTTTATTCTTTTTCTGTCAAAGTAAGCCATACTGTTCTCGGCACAACTCTGTTGCTATAGTGATAGATTTTTCCACACTCACTGATTTCAGATATGGCATTTCTGTTGCATGATGGTGGTTTTATACTGAATAAGCCACATTATTATTTTGTTTGTTTGTGCTGGAATAAGTATTAATTGACTTAGTGTGCTTGCAGAGTGAGAAAATAGTGTGACGGATAAGTTCCCCAAGCAAAAAAAACAAAAACATTTTTTTTGTAGAGAAATTAAGCTTGAACAATTACATATTAACCTTTCATGACTGACCTATCATGAGCTTAGTGGTTCAGTGATGTTAAATGCTTCTTCAAAAGCCATGTCATGTTTAATTTTAAATACTACATTACCCACAATCCAAAAGAAATATCCACCAATCAGAGTAGACGCTGTTACCATGGCAGCAGAAATCTGACTCTGCAGTTCAAGTTTGTAATGTGTGATTCAGTTCTTGAGTTGTTTGGTTTTTGGCTCTGTATTGAATAGGGCTGTGCGATTTGGGGGAAAATATCAAATTGTGATTTTTTTGACATATATTGCGATTGTGATTTGATTTGCGATTTTAAAGTCAAGCTTCAGCTCAATATTGTCAATAATGTGCAGCACAGTATGGGTATCATTACCCTGCTGAAAAAAACTATAGAAACCATCACAGAAATTCTTATAGTTTCCATTAAACCATTACAAAATTCCTTTTTGTTTTAGGCATTATTCCAATAGGAATTACTGTTGTTCTGTTGGTTGCCATCTGCCAGATTACATCCCACCAATAGAATCCATCAAATAGACACCATTATAGTTTACATTAAAACCAAACAAATTCCCATTTTAACCCTGAAATCCATTACATTTGTTATTGTGTTTTGGGAGTGGTTCTATTGTTTTTTTTCTTCAGCAGGCAAGATTATAATGGTATAACTACTTCTACAGAATTAACTTAATTACTGAATTTCACAGAAAATATTTGTTTATTTTTTTATAAATAAAGAACTATTTATTAAG
>NW_015505562.1:1164334-1188906 GCF_001515645.1 Sinocyclocheilus grahami | reverse complement strand
ATTTTAAGTATTTGGGATTTTAAGAGCAAGTGGAAAATGTGCTGAATGTTTAATTTCGTCCAAATGAAATTAGCAAGCAGTTAGACTGAATTTACATTAGTTTTAAACGCGGAGCCAGGCGCGACACAGGTTTCGCGTGTGCGTCAATCCATACTGCCAGATGCGCTTGTGAAGACTTGCGGAGCCGGGTGCGAGTATAAACGAGCATTACAAGACCGGCTGCGTGAGTGCGGCAAGCGTGAACGGCTCGTCCGTGACGCGGGATTCGCGCCGCATGGGGCAGAGAGGAGCGAGTGAGCATGTGAAGCATTCACAGACACAGGCTGTGTGTGCGCTCTTCTGAATTGGGAATAGCGAACATGCATCATAAATTTATTTCAAATGAATCTGTTGGGGAGATCAAATGTGACGCGGGATTCGCGCCGCGTGGGGCAGAGAGGAGCGAGTATGAGAAGCATTCACAGACACAGGCTGTGTGTGCGCTCTTCTGAATTGGGAATAGCCAACATGCATTATAAACTTACTTCAAATTAATCTGTTGGGGAGATAAAATGTGTAAGATAACGTTCACGTACTAACAAAAACATCTAAGAATGTGTCTTTTATTCTACAGTACTGAAAACAGAACCGATAAGGGAGCTTTTGATACGCAGCTCTTGCAAATTACCTTTTTTGTTCGTTGTCTGTCATTTCGAAGCTTAAGTTGCATATGGTTTTCTTTAGTTTTAATTAGCCTAACTATCGATCTGACCCAGTAGACACCATAATCCCACTCTGTCTCTCTCCCGTCCCGCTTTTTTTTTATTTATTTTTTTTATTTTTTTTAATGGTGGGTGTTTACGCAGTTGGCTAGAGCAGTGCTGATTGGGGAGAACGGAGGTGCGCTCACTCTTGCTCAGGGCAAGTAAGCCTGCAACTCAAGGCTGGCAGTCATGCATATGCTCTGGAACAGAGTAATATTGTGTCCACGTCGCAGGCTTTGCGATTAGGAAATCGCAACGTCTCAAATCGCGATTTCGATTCGATTTCGATTAATCGCACAGCCCTAGTATTGAATCATTGTTTTCAAATGTTTCAAATGTCAAAGAAAATGCTTTAAAGGCAAAAATTGAAATTGTACATCAACTTCGTGCTGTGGATCGGCGGATCGGCTTTCACCGTGGACGAAGCCCAGGGTCGTCACATGTGGTTGCCGCAAGCCCGCCGGCCACTCCTTCGTCGAATCCGCCAGCCTTTCCTCACTCAAGCCCGCCCGCTGTGTGACGCTGTGTGTTTTGTTGTGAAAGCGAAACTACTTTGTTTGGTCTTCCAAAAGAGGACACGACTAGAAATCAGTGGTTAAGTTGTATTTAAAACACTGTTCCAGAACAGTTCAACCCAAATATTCAGATGTGTGCAGCACATTTTTTGGAGGACTGTTTCCTGATCCTGGTAGAGTAGACTACAATGCCGGCTGTTCTGACTCACAGACCGCAAGTTTGTTTTTATATTAAAGAATTTGCCACTGACGATTCAAACGCGAGTTTTGAGCAGTGTAGAGTAGCGCTGGTTGTTTGTCATTTCTCTGATCACAAATGCAGATAAGGTTTTATGTTTACGTGGTGCGATGCAACGTGTAAAAAGACAGTATATGTCATTATAATACATAATTATGTCCCCACTGGATGCAACAAATGCCTCGTCAGGGTATATACAGGAATCATGGAGTTAAATTTAATACCTTTTAAGACCTTTTTTAAGACTCTTTCCATACATTTTAAGACCTCATCACCACTCCAAGTTTTAACCGGTTACACCTGCGACACTTTAACTTACATTTACTCGTCGCTCCGGCCGGGACACGGCATCAACAGTATGTGAGGGGCGTAACATTTCCGTCACACGCTTGAGGTATTCGGCCAATCACAACGCACTGGATAGCTGGCCAATCAGAGCACACTTCGCTTTTCAGACCGATGAGCTTTGTAAAAATCGACGCGTTTCAGAAAGGCGGGGCATAGAGGAGAAACAATAATGTACAGTATGTGGAAAATAATGTGTTTTTTGAACCTTAAACTGCATAAACACATTTCAATACACCAAATACACAAAATAATGTTCTTTTTAGCAACATCGTATGACCCCTTTAAGAATCAATTCAGTCAATCCAGTGTCTGCTATTTGTTGTTCGTTTTTGGAAAGACATGTTTGAGTAAATATTGAAAATTATTGTTGTTTTTGCGTCATCGTACTTGCGTCATCGTACTGTCTAGATATTGGCATTGGCCATTAAAATGTAATTTTGTTGGATCTCTATTGTGGATTAATGTTACTTCACAGCTATGTTCCTCTGCTCCTCAGATCATTGGTATTGGGCTGTGTGGAGTGTTTGAGCTCATCAAAGAGACTCGTTTCTCACACCCGTCACTGTGCTTACGGAGCCTTCAGGCCCTTTTAGATATGCTCCAGGGACAACAGCCGGAGAGCTTTCAGACTGAACCTCCAGATGTGCTGGGTGAGATACCTTCTCCTGTTCAAATAAAGTGTCTGTGTAGTTTAATCATGACACCACTGTTGGCCCTGCAGAGTCTCTCTTTCATCTTCTGCTGGAGACCACCGTGCGGAGCACAGGGATGAACGACCCCACTGGTCAGACCCTCACAGCGTTGTCCTGTGCCTGCCTCTTCAGCCTGGTGGTGGCCTGGGGAGACACTGGCAAAATCCTCCAGGCTGTGTCTGCCATCCTCACCAACAATGGCAGTCATGCATGCCAGACCATCCAGGTGAGTCAGTGTTTTGAGATTCCACTGATGCCACTGAACAGTTTCTAGATAGAAGTTATTAAATAGATATTATTCCTAAACAATAGAAGATCTAACAATAAAAGTAAAATGTGGTAAAGTCTGTCTTGTGCTGTTTTTGACTGTGTGTAGCACCTACAGCTCTGCATCTCCTTCTAAAGAATCCAAACTTTAGAAAAGAGTACCTGAAGTGTATTTTTAACAAAAGAACTGATTATTTTAGTCTGATTTTTAACAGTTTAGTTTTTGCTTGGAGAGTGAGGTTGAGGTTTTAGAGTGCATAAAAAGCTACATTACCGCTCATCTCTCAACTGCATGAGGAGGTCAACTATTGAATTGCCTGAAAATGTGAAGTCCCTCAGCCAATTATTCCTCAGTCTTCTACCATCTGCATGATATTGGTCTGTAATTTTTTTGCTTATTTAAATGTTTTAATGCTCTCTCACACACTGATTTAGACATCAGAGAAGCACAGAGTTCATTTGTTGTTACCAAGGTAACTACAACCTAATTGGAGCATGAGTTACTTGCATATCTTGTGTAAAGTGTGATATCGGAGCCGTCACTCACTGTCAGTTTACAGTGCACACGTCCAACTTGAAGTGGTTCAGAATGAAACTGAAAAACAGGCAAATGTTGACATGTATATCCAGATCAAGTGCTTTGCAGAGCTGGACAATGTTTTTCAGCTTTTTTATGATATAATAGATTTCTCTATATATATGTATTTGATTTTTAAATGGCATAAATGGTATATATGGTATAAATATATTAATTTTTTTGTGTATTGTTTTTGGTTTGGACACTGGCAAAATCCTCCAGGCTGTGTCTGCCATCCTCACCAACAATGGCAGTCATGCATGCCAGACCATCCAGGTGAGTCAGTGTTTTGAGATTCCACTGATGCCACTGAACAGTTTCTAGATAGAAGTTATTAAATAGATATTATTCCTAAACAATAGAAGATCTAACAATAAAAGTAAAATGTGGTAAAGTCTGTCTTGTGCTGTTTTTGACTGTGTGTAGCACCTACAGCTCTGCATCTCCTTCTAAAGAATCCAAACTTTAGAAAAGAGTACCTGAAGTGTATTTTTAACAAAATAACTGATTATTTTAGTCTGATTTTTAACAGTTTAGTTTTTGCTTGGTGAGTGAGGTTGAGGTTTTAGAGTGCATAAAAAGCTACATTTGAATGCTCTCTCACACACTGATTTAGACATCAGAGACGCACAGAGTTCATTTGTTGTTACCAAGGTAACTACAACCTAATTGGAGCATGAGTTACTTGAATATCTTGTGTAAAGTGTGATATCGGAGCCGTCACTCACTGTCAGTTTACAGTGCACACGTCCAACTTGAAGTGGTTCAGAATGAAACTGAAAAACAGGCAAAAGACATGCCAGTGTTATTCAGCCACGGAGTGAGTCATTAGACTGATTCAAACCAATGAGAAACCAGCCAAGTCATTTTGATCAACGCCAGTTTTTGGCCTGCTGAAATTTTCACTGGCCTCACCATAGAAAAGTTTTTGTTCTCGTCTTTTTGACCCATGTTGCATTGTATTTTAACAAATAAGGTTGTTACGACACCAACATTTTAGAAAATAATTAAAAATGTCCCAATTCTTGATTCCAGTTTCAATGCCACAGCAAAAACTACAAGCCAACTAATATGTGCAAACATTATTAAAGACGGGTAAACTGAAAACATTTTAACAGTAGCATTCAGGTACAGTATGAAATGCAACAGAAATTGAATAAAGTTATCAAATGCTATATTAGGCTGCTGTCAGTTTAAGACCTACACTGAAAAAAAAAAAATTGGTGCTGGATTTACTTTGCAACAGTTTTACTCAGAAATTGCTAGGAAATGGTACAAATAGACTAAAGAAGTGTACTCCAATAATCGTTATTTACAACTACAAAAACGCTTTTTATTTTATTTTAATTTTTTTACACAGTGTATTGCACGGATCTAATATACGGTCAAAAATCAGATTTTTTTATTTTTTCCCGATTTTCACTTAAGACATAACTGATAGGTTTACAAGGATACTCAACAAGACGGGCATTTTGCCATTTTTGTGAATTTGTCCGTTTAAGTGCAAGAAGACATGAAAAAGAACTCCGTATTTGTGTGCTTTCTCAAGGTGAAGAATGCTCAAGAGCTGTTTAAGGCTATATTTTTAAGATCATCTTAAAAATATGCAGACTATATCTTCTTCTTTTTTTTTTATCTGACCCGACTATATTTGTGTAACAAAAGGTTCCAACAATCCTGAACGCCCTTCAGAGGAGTGTGCAGGCAGTGCTGGTGGGAAAGATCCAGATCCAGGACTGGTTTGGGAACGGCATCAAGAGAGCCGCACTGATGAACAAATGGGTTTTGAAGGAGGTGAGCGTCGATGAAGATGAACGCTGTCTTCTTCAAACTGATGGTTCCTTCCTGTACCTGCTCTGTAAAGATGGCCTCTACAAAGTGGGCTCAGGGTACAGTGGCACCGTGCGGGTAAGGACATCCTTTATTTACCTGATTGCACAATTAAAATTTTAGAAGTTAATTTTAAGCATTTTTTTTGGACTAAATAAGTAGTTCAGCAATTATTTGTAATGAATTAGTAATTACTAGTTGATATGCACCAGCGTTTCAGAAATATTACGAAGATAGTCATATAAATAATATTGAAAATATTTTTATTACAGCCATTGTTTTAATGTTTCTATTTCAACAATGAATATGGAGTAGAAACATAATTATGGTGATATAAAACTTCCTTATGTGCAATTTGAATGTTTATATACAACTCCAGTTTTTATTTGACAATTTTGAGATTTGTGAAGTCGTGGATGTGGTTTGCAGTGCTGATGCAGCAGGTTGTATATCCTTGTGTTTGTGTGGGTGCTAATAAGAGGCTATCGATTGCAGGGCCATGTGTACAACTCCACATCACGTATCAGGAACCGTAAGGAGAAGAGGTCATGGCTGGGATTCGCCCAGGTATTGACCTATTGAGTTTTATGAGCTTCTCTTGATTGTCTGTCTGCTTATATAACGTCAATGTACTCCATGTATAGTACTTAATATGGGTTTGATCTATTGATCTTATCTCATAAATAAAGCAATAGGTGCTTATGATGTTTTCGACCAAAAATGTAATTCATTGAACAGCCTTACAAAAGAAATTTTCCTGTGGCGATTTGCTTTACAGGGTTGTTTGCTGTATCAAGACATGAACAGTCACAACATGGAGGCCATTAAGATCAACCCAGAGACTCTGGAGCAGGAGGGCACCATCACAATGCCGGGTACAAACACCCCTCTTATGTGCTATTGATCGCTTGGAGCAGGGCAAATAAATGGCTTGACCAGCACACTTTTCTTCCCTGTGTTGGCATGTTTCCTATTTAAACAGGATGTATTGAGGAGCTTGTCCCTTATTTAGCTGAATTGTCAGTGGCCTTTAGTTTGCCATCTACATAGCAATAAATATATTATGTAGTGATATAAAATAATACGTCTTGTATTGATTATGACAAGCCTTTCTTCAGTGTAATTTGGACTGTAGTCTGGAACTGTAAAAAGTGTCTATTACAAATTAAAATGTCTCTCTCTTTCTCAGGTCTACAAGCAGATGGTCAGAACATCATATTCACTGATGGAGAATATATCAACCAGATTGCAGCCTGCAAAGATGTAAGTGGTTTTATTCTTTGGCAATGTCGCTCTTTTCCAAAACCTAGTGAGCTGTCTTTGGATGCATCATAGTCACAAAGGCTTTTTCAAAATGTGGGCTGCATAATTATACCAAATGAAAAGGCAACTATGTATGAATTCTTCAGGGTGAAGGCAATCCCACAATGCATTGTGCCAAGTGGAAAAAATCAATCTAAGATGGCAAACAAAGCGAGAGTTATTTATTGAATATAAATATATTTGTATGGATCAGGCTTTCTTTGGTAATAATTATACTGATCTGTAAAAGGTACTGACCAAAAGAATTGTTCAGAATAATGTAATATAGTGTAATGCACTAAAATTCAAAATGTTTTGGGTCCGTAAGATTTGTTTTTGAGTAATAAATACTTTTATCCAGCAAGGATGACATTTTAGTAAAGACATTTTCTACTTCAAATAAATGCGGTTCATTCAAACTTTCTATTCATTGAAGATTCTTTACTTTTTTTTTTACAATAATATACTTGTTACCAAATGAAAAGGCAACTATGTATGAATTCTTCAGGGTGAAGGCAATCCCACAATGCATTGTGCCAAGTGGAAAAAATCAATCTAAGATGGCAAACAAAGCGAGAGTTATTTATTGAATATAAATATATTTGTATGGATCAGGCTTTCTTTGGTAATAATTATACTGATCTGTAAAAGGTACTGACCAAAAGAATTGTTCAGAATAATGTAATATAGTGTAATGCACTAAAATTCAAAATGTTTTGGGTCCGTAAGATTTGTTTTTGAGTAATAAATACTTTTATCCAGCAAGGATGACATTTTAGTAAAGACATTTTCTAATGTTACAAAATATTCCTACTTCAAATAAATGCGGTTCATTCAAACTTTCTATTCATTGAAGATTCTTTACTTTTTTTTTACAATAATATACTTGTTACTGTTTTCAATAATAATGCATTTTTCTTGAGCATCAGCATATTAGAATGATTTCTGAAGGATCATGTGACACTGAAGACTGGAGTAATGATGCTGAAAATTCAGCTTTGCATCATAGGAATAAATTACATCAAAAAAAATATTAAAATAGAAAACGGTTATTTTAAATTGTAATAATATTTTACCGTATTTTTAATCAAATAAATGTAGCCATTGTGAGTATAAGAGACGACTTTCAAAAGCATTTAAAAATCTTACCGACTCCAAACTTTTGAACAGTATTGTGTATATAAAATATTTGCATGTGCTTTATTTTTTTCCTGCTGTTTAAAGTTTCTTGCCATTAACTTAGAAACATGCACATGTTGAACTTTGGAGTCAGTCATATTTACTAGAAAGCTGTCATTTAACAGTTAATTCTTCAATGATTTGCGACCAGCTGATGTTGCCAACCAAGACAAGTGTTCAAATGGTTCTCTTAGACTGCAATGCGAGTGGAATAGATGGATAATAGTGCAAGAACCCCAAGAAATGTTTAATTAGTTTAATCCAAAATGAACAGCCTGTTTTCTCCATGCTGCGGTCTTCTTCAGACGACAACAGATTCCCCTGTTCCTCCCCC
Organism: Sinocyclocheilus grahami; assembly: GCF_001515645.1. Classification (NCBI taxonomy): domain Eukaryota; kingdom Metazoa; phylum Chordata; class Actinopteri; order Cypriniformes; family Cyprinidae; genus Sinocyclocheilus; species Sinocyclocheilus grahami. Next base: position 1,180,881 of record NW_015505562.1, on the reverse strand, counting down.
TGCACATCATACAAACACGATCAGTGCCTTTTTCTCAAATGGTGTGATTGTGGCTGTCAGCAGCACCTGATCTCTTTTGTTTCAGCCCATTTCAGCCATGCTGTGTGTGTGTGTGTCTTTAGACGAGTGTGTGCATAATAGCCATGTAGGCAGGGGAGGGGCTGCAGCAGTGGACGTGGGCATTTCTCTTAGGATTGAACCCACTGGCTGATCATGAGTGTGCAGCAGTGCGGGGAGGGGACGTGATAATTCATATCTGCCTTTGGTGATCTCTTTATGCATACATGAATGAGAGATGATAAGTGAGGGAGTGCTGGGGTTATGGGGGGAAGTTGTAAGGGTTAATGCTATGAACTGTTATGCCACATATCTTGGAGGAAGGACGAAGGGCATGTGTATTTGTTAGCAGAGTGATTTTGCCTGGAGCAAACTTACTCGTTAGCAGCAGCAAATCAAAGACTCCAGTGTGTTGTCTTCAGTTTTTTTTATCACATGCTCACTTATGCAAACTCACAGACTGCAAACCCTAGTCTCACCCATGTTGTACACACCCTGAACTTAAGTGTGTGTGCTTCTGGATGAAGCTGGATCATTATGTGTGAGGCTGCTGCTAGTGAGGGTGCGTTTTCACTTTGCATCTCCCATGTGCAATGCTAACACAGTTAAATTCTCCCTTTGACCCTCATATGCTCACTGTGCTTCTTCAGATATTAATGGTGTCAAAGCCTCTGAGATTATGACTATTCTGGTGAGCTTTGAAACAAGCCCTGTCAGCAGAAGAAAGATTAACACGCGGTCACACTGGACTTTAAGTATGCAGAATTATCATAGTAAAAAAACAGGATATGATGTCTCTAGTAGTGCTGTGTTCAATGCATCGATACTACGATGTATCGTCACAGAGCTCTGACAATACAAGTATCGATACAGCTGGCCCTGTATCGATATTGTGGCACATGTGCAGCAGTGGACCGCGCTTAATTTGAATACAAGAACACCGATTAAAATGGAGTAGAAAAATGCGAGGTTTCTAAAAAATAATGAATAGAACATAATATATAGGCTATAACAAGGTTTAATCTAGCCGTAGAGGAACACAACGGGGTTGCCTGAAATAAAGAGACGTAATCCCCGAAACAGAGCTTCCCACTTGTGCAATACGGAAATATCTGCTAAGTATGCTGCTTATCTTTGTCAGCCTGGCAACCGTGTGCACACGCGCTCTCTCTCCACTGTGGATAAACGCGCTTGCTTTCTGAAAACACTGGTTAGCTTGCAGTTTAGCTATCTCCACTTCTATATTCTATTCTCAAAAAAGTGTCATTCATCGAGTGTTCATTTATGAGAGAGAGAGAGAGGGGCTGTGTATGTATGAATTACCACCGTTTTGCCGCGTTTCTCTATTAATAATGAAGCTGTGGCTTTAATTCCTGTAGAAACAATGATGTTACCAGCTCCTTGTTGAGAAAGATAATGTAGCTCATGAGCGTTTAAGCTATTTTATTGATACAATTGCGGGGCAGCGCTAAAAAGTTTGTGTTGCTGACCCTTTTCACAAGACTGTGATGATGCGTTTAACGGTCATCAGCATCGTAAATCCGCGAAAGTTTTTCATATTTGTATTAAAAAAAAAAGTATGTACATTTATAACACTATTCTTTGTATTATATCACCTTTGCATCAAATTACAAAAAACAGTTAACGCTAATGCGAGGGTGTTTCTAATGCAGCGTCTATGGGAGGGACGGGAAATTTGACATCGTTCTCTCTTCTGACAGCCGTTATCAGTCTCTCTCAATTTTTTTACTTTTATTGAAAGTCATGAAAACACTATCGTGGAGTTTTTCTTTTGCTATTTGAGCAAAGGGGAATGCAAAAAATATATTTGTTGTACTCTCCCATTCACTGCTATTCAAGTTAACCCAACTATGACGACTTCCGCTGCTGAGAAACCCGGAAATGTGAAAAAGGTTCATGTCTGTGCACGCGCAACATGATCTGTGTTAGTGACTAAACGTTTAAATGTAGAAAGTGTGTTAATTTGTGCAATGATAACCTACCAGCAATGTAAAGATGATTTTTAAAATATATTAGTATGAGTACATTACAATATAAATTTATTAGAACGAGTACATTATTTATGGGCTTAAAAACAAGATGCAAACAATCAGAATATTGTACCTGCTGGGGAGTGCACAATGTAAACATGAAACATATGCCATTGCCTATATTGTACTGTGGTACAGTTCTGGAGGTCCTTCATAATGCAGAGGTCAACTGCCTGCTCTGCCAATAGTTAGAAGTGGCACTATAGTATGCCGTGTTTAATAAACAGCTGTTTTTCTAAATTCTGCTGAGGTGAAATTCAGTGCAGTCCTGTTTCGTGATACGTATCGTATCGTGGCCTCTGTATCGTGATACGTATCGTATCGTGACTTTGCTGGTGATACACAGCCCTAGCCTCTTGGCTCCTGTTTGTAATAAAAATGAACAAAAAGCATTAGGAAATTCAAAATGTGAAAATATGCAGTCCACTCCACATTACTGCAACACTGCAAACCAGCAACTTTAAAGGTGTAGTTCAAAAAATTGTCAACAATTACTCACCCTTATGTCGTTCCAAACCCACAAGACTTTCATTTCTCTCTGAAACACAAATGAAGATATTTTAAATGAAAGAGATACGTCTCTTTATTGAAAGTCCATTATACCAAAATTGAATGAATTTGAGTTTTCTTGTTTAATTCACATGAATTTTCTGAAGAGACATGATTTCTTAATATGATGAACAGATTTAATTTGGCTTTTATTCCTTTATGAATATTGACCAAGCTAATCAAATATGGTCAATGGAATGCGTGAGAACAGACTTCGATAAAATTGCTTGTTGAATATTGATTGTTTTACAGTGTCTGTCAATTTTGAAGCTTTTTGGTTTCATTGGAGGGTATTAACATTTTTACATTTGAATCATTATATTATCACCAGACTGGTTTGAAGAATGTCCAAAACAGCCATGTCCATGGACTGATTCACACATAGAAATTTGGGTTAAGGTACGGTCACATTTACTATTGTTCGGACAATTTTTGCGGGCAAAATCCAGTAATTTCAGTGGGAATCCGTGCAATCAGTAATTTCATGCGAGAGCGAATGACCCCATTTATATTTTGCAACAGGTTCAAGTTGATCAACGCAACGATTAGAAAGCTGCTTGGTTTGAAAGTGATTTCTGTGTGAAATGTCCATATGTCGCTACACTATTTACAATGGACCTTTTTTTGCCCATGAAATTTCACTAAAATGTCACTGTTATGACTGTGTATGTGCAAATCAGTCACAGACAGTGAATAAAGCTCACTAACTAGCAGAAAGATGTATTCAAAGAAGTATTCAAAGGCTGCAGTTGACTTGAGCAACTATGTGGCGGCATGGCAAAAGTATTCGCCACTGAAGACTGCCTGGGGAAAAAAACAAACAAATAAAAACACTGGACTGGCCGGTTTGGGTTGGCGACTTATCAAGACAGAAGGAATGTAACAGAATTGCTGCAACGGATAGTCCCGCCTCAAACTCACGCCATTGGTTGCTTTTTCAAGACAAGATCACTATGTCAAACTACATGGGATGCTCAAACAAACAGAACAATGTGTTGAAAACATCGGTAGCACTTTATTTTACAGTCCCGTTCCTATGTACTTATTATAGCAATTACAATAAATGTGTAATAACTAGGTACTAATCCTGAACCTACCCCTAAACCTAATTTAACCCATGTAGTTACCGTATACTACCAGTACTTTCCTGGGTAAATACACTGTAAAATAAAGAGTAATCAAAACATCTCTTTAGCGGAATCAACCTACAAACGCTTGCTTTTAGCTGAATTTGCATATTTAACTGGGATAAGAAGTGTTTTTCGCATTGAAAAGATACCTCACATCACCCTCCTAAAGAACCTCCTATTGCAGCTCAGCTTAAAGGTTTAATAACCATATAATTGTGCTTAAATGCTTCCACTGGCTACCAAACATTGACTTTCCATTGACAAGCAGATGTCGTTTTAATGAAGATTAATGTTTTTGTGTGTATGTTTTGGTTTATTTAGGATGGCTTTGTGGTGCGGATCTACGCCACCAGCTCAGACCCAGCCCTACAGCAGGAACTGCAGCTCAAACTGGCCAGGAAGTGTCTTCATGCCTGTGGCATCTCCCTCTTTGACCTGGAGAAAGACCTTCATATCATCAGTGAGAGTGGCGCTTTAGTGCACACACGTCTATGCATGCACATCAGTGTTGAAATGAACTAACTTGGTGTTGTCTCTTTTGCGGCGTGTGTTTATGTCCTCAGGCACAGGGTTTGATGAGGAAGCAGCCCTGATTGGCGCTGGCAGAGAGTTTGCTTTGATGAAAACGGCATCTGGGAAGGTAGACATACCTCTCTATATTCCTCAGTGTCTCTGCGTTAGTATTTAACTGCATCTGAAATACATGTTGAGCTTTTCATGTGGTGGTGAAAGTGCTACTAGTATTGTTTACATGAACGCTAAATAAAGTGATCGGGTTGATATGCGCGTTTATATGTCACAAGCTCATGCGCACGCTGCATGAATATACAGAGTTTCCCGCTGTTGTCGCATACTGTTTTAAAAAGCACACTTGATATTTATCTACTTCGGGTCCTAATTAGGCAATGACCAGCTCATGAACTGTTGTGCAGTCCTGCTTACTTTATAAAGCAGTAAAAGTGCCCCTTCCCACACCCAAAACCAGTCGTCTGTTGATGATAGTCTTAAACAAGGACTGGTGGGACCGCACACATGCTTAATTAACTGGAAATAATTTGATTATTCTACCCTTCCAGTTGAGCGCCGAGGCTCTTTGACACTCTGTGAGGCTGGAGCATTTGAGAGGCCAAAGTGAGCACAGCTTGTGTGTATTTACACTTGATCCTAATGCAGTACAAATACAGGGTAGTGGCCAGGATCCAAAACTGACACACAATGAGCATTAATGCAAGTACAAATTGGCTTTGGCAAGTACATGAAACAGTTTAGCCATCTGGCAACTAACTTGATTAGGAATTGAAAAAAAAAAGGGCTTTGTTAAATAATATCGGTTAATAATTTATGGCTGGGTTATTATCTCAGTTGACCTGCCATTGCCAGGTGTGGCAAAAAGTTAAATATGGACGCTGGGTGTGTCTCATTGATGTCTAGCGATGGAGTGTGTTTTAGGGAGGTGCGGTGTGTGTGTGTGCGTGCCTGGCCTCATGAGATATGAGAGCCGCTGTAGGTTTATCATTCTGTAAGACTAAACTCACTCTTTACCTTATCTGGAGATTATCCAGTCCAGTGAGCGTGGCAGTAAAAACAGACCTGGATGAGTCGTGACTGGGCAACTTTCCTAATAAACGCCATGGGCTGCAATGCATTAATGCAAGTACAAATTGGCTTTGGCAAGTACATGAAACAGTTTAGCCATCTGGCAACTAACTTGATTAGGAATTGAAAAAAAAGGGCTTTGTTAAATAATATCGGTTAATAATTTATGGCTGGGTTATTATCTCAGTTGACCTGCCATTGCCAGGTGTGGCAAAAAGTTAAATATGGACGCTGGGTGTGTCTCATTGATGTCTAGCGATGGAGTGTGTTTTAGGGAGGTGCGGTGTGTGTGTGTGCGTGCCTGGCCTCATGAGATATGAGAGCTGCTGTAGGTTTATCATTCTGTAAGACTAAACTCACTCTTTACCTTATCTGGAGATTATCCAGTCCAGTGAGCGTGGCAGTAAAAACAGGCCTGGATGAGTCGTGACTGGGCAACTTTCCTAATAAACGCCATGGGCTGCAATAAAAGAAGGTCATGTAGTTTTTCGCACACGTACATTAATGGGCTGCAGAAATACTGACGTGAGTTTTCTGTCATCATTGATTGTAGTTATTGTGTTTACCATTCCAGAAGTGGAGTATTAGCTTCCCACATGACACATTTTTGTTTTTAAATACTGTAACATTATACTTCATTAATGACCTCTAAGTTTACAGAGCGCTTTACTAAAATGAGTTTTAAATAGTCAGTAATATCATTATATGTGTGTGTTTCTGTGTTATTGTAGTGACTAAACCTGAAACGAAACCATAAAGCAACCATTTTCATTACTTGAAATAAACAAGTAAAATATAAAAAGATACTTAATTTCAGCAAGTTGCCAAGGCAACATTTCTTATTTTAATTGTTTAACTTGATGTACTAAAATAAAACAAAAATGAATGAAAACTGACACATATAAAAGAAACAAAAACAAGTAACAAGGACAAAAACACACAACAAAAGAACTGAAAATAAATGAAAAACCAAAAGTATATAATTCAAAACTGGTTCATAATATTAATAAAAAACTATGTGTGTGTCAGTTTTGATATATATATATATATATATATATATATATATATATATATATATATATATATATATATACACACACACACACACACATTATATACCTGAGTGCCTTAATTAGTGTCCGTGTGACGGTTCTTGCATGTCATTTTAGCGGTTCATTTCTTTTATCTAACGGAGTTATTTGTTGAGGCCATTGTGCACAGACTTAATAACACACAAGGGAGATGTAAACATGATTGTCTTCGCCAGACCAGTATATGGCGCTGTAATTCTGCCACAGAGATGCACTAAAAATGGAGAAGACTTGGACTATGTGCATAAACCTTGCGCGCGGTATACAAACAAACATGGAACAAAATATTTATTAATCTGTGTTAATGTTAGTCAATAAAAAGACAATCGTTCAGTGTTTGGTCATGTTGTTGTTGCTGTTACGTGACGTAGCGGTGTCTGACTAGGGACGAGACGTGGGCTAATGACATCGTCGTTTCACTAAATATATGGATTCGCTGTCCACACGAAAACGCAAGGGTGGCATTTTCAGATTTATCCACTCTGGGACCTGGTTTCAAAAAGTAGCGGTTTCACGCTCCAAAAGACACCGGACCCATCTGGACGAAACACCAATCCGATACGAAATTTTTGCGTATACAGCTAAACGCGTCTCCGTGTGGACGGGGCCTTAGAGAGCCCATAAAATCAGTTTTATTTTTTCCAGATTCCATTGTTATAGTGATTAAATTGAAGAGCAGGCAAAAGCACGCACATCAATCTCAACTGGGTGCTCGACTAAGAAACAAATAGAAGATTTTTTGATGTAAAGTCGGCAACACCAAATTTACAAAAGTATCAAAATATTAATTTTTTTTAAAAACTGTCGCGTAGCATATGTGACGTTTCCAGCACGCAGGCTCTTCATCAGACAAATGAACAACACTGATATCCCAACGCAAGGGTGGCGTTTTCAGATTTATCCACTCTGGGACCTGGTTTCAAAAAGTAGCGGTTTCACGCTCCCAAAGACACCGGACCCATCTGGACGAAACACCAATCCGATACAAAATTTTTGCGTATACAGCTAAACGCGTCTCCGTGTGGACGGGACCTTAGAGAGCCCATAAAATCAGTTTTATTTTTTCCAGATTCCATTGTTAAAGTGATTAAATTGAAGAGCAGGCAAAAGCACGCACATCAATCTCAACTGGGTGCTCGACTAAGAAACAAATAGAAGATTTTTTGATGTAAAGTCGGCAACACCAAATTTACAAAAGTATCAAAATATTAATTTTTTTTAAAAACTGTCGCGTAGCATATGTGACGTTTCCAGCACGCAGGCTCTTCATCAGACAAATGAACAACACTGATATCCCAATCTTTATAGGCCTTCCTCCGGGTGATCAAAGGTCACATGACCGTACCATATTATCATGATCATAATAATACCAAAACAATAACATATCAACCAAGGAGAAAAACACAGAAACAAAAATAAAAAAATCTAATAAATCAAAAACATATAAAGCTATGCAAAATACACAAATATAATTATCAATATATTGTTAATAACATTAATTGATGCCTGCCTAGGTACATAAATACAAATTAATAACCACCAAGCGTTTATTATATGTAAATAGATATCTTGTGTTTAAAGAAATGGACGAATATCAAAGTCTTCATTTTGAGGAAATTGGGATATCAGTGTTGTTCATTTGTCTGATGAAGAGCCTGCGTGCTCGAAACGTCACATATGCTATGCGACAATTAAAAAAAAAATAATATTGATACTTTTGGAGTTTTGGTGTTGCCGACTTTATATCAAAAAATCTTCTATAGTGATTAAATTAAAATTGTAATTTAAAAAAGCTTAGTAACTGAAATCATGAAACTTACATACAATTTAACATCAATACATGTTTAAGCCTTATGAAATCAGTTGTATTTTTACCCAAATTAGGGGTGGGCGATATGGCAAAAATATCATATCACGATTAATTTGTATTTTTTTTAATCACGATTTTATTGTTGGTTTTACTATTTTGCAAGTTGTCTCAGCCAAACTAATTTCCTGTTATAATTTACTAATTTCCCTATCCCTTTAATGATAGTTGGCAGCATTTAGTTCTGTCCCTTTAAGAGCTGCACGCATCTAATATACAGGCACGCATCCGTTTTTCTCTCAACTGTTTTTCATTTTAGACATAAGCAACTTAGTCTATATGTAAACCTTGTGTGTTTTGATTATAACTTAGTCCAGTTATAATTAAGACGCTGTTGATAGGCTTTTTAGTGCTCGCGCTTCGAGTGTAGCTACGTGCTGAAAGAATGATCCATGGTCAAAAATCTTGATATCGCTCACCCCTATCCCAATTTCTTTTTATTTTTCCAAATTTCATGTTTTCAGTTTAAATTTTTCTGAATTCCATTTTAATGGTTTAATTAAATGTTACTACTCATAAAGCGTGTTTAATAAACTGATTTTTTAAAACCTTACCTATTTAATAATTTATTGCAATTTTTACAATTATAGAGCCCTATGAATTGTTTATCTTTTCAGAAATTGTTGTCAGTTATAATTGTTTTCTGGAATTATGATTTAATACAAATTTATTATCAAAAACAGTGTTAATCAAATGAAGGCATAAACCAATAACAGTTTAATTAAGCTTTTAAAATGAAATCAAATGAAAATGTAAAATTTCCTTGAATTTTTTGACACAAAGTGCTGCACAACAGAGGATACTGTTAAAATTAAAACATGCAAGAAAAATGTGATATTTCTTAAAGGGGTCATATGATGCGATTTCAATTTTTCCTTTCTCTTTGGAGTGTTACAAGCTCTTGGTGCATAAAGAAGATTTAAATTACATTTTTATGACTAGATTCCATGTTTCTGTCAGAGTTTTCAAATCATTTAGCAGCAAGTATTTGTATTAACAGACACACAATGTACTGATAAATTTGCCTACTATCTGATTGTACAGAATTTTAATCAGTTTGATTTCATGTATACAACATTGGCACATTTGAAAATTTACTTTGCACTTAATCGTTCTGAAAAAAAATAAGCTGTGATTGGTGATTACTCCAAAATGAAATATCATCAGGCCATTTTATTCACTAACTCTGTTTGAAATGTAAGTAACTTTTCTCTTGCAGCTGCTTTCTTTTAAACTATTATGGGAGAATTATTGTAATGATTAATTTGTTTCCCTCCTCTCATCATCACAGGTCAGGTGTCAGATCTGAAGGGACACTTTGTAACTCAGGTAGCCATGGGGAAAGCTCACACCTGTGTCCTGACCAAGAGCGGAGAGGTGTGGACATTTGGAGTGAACAACAAGGGCCAGTGTGGTCGAGACACTGGAACCATGAGCCAGGCAGGGAAGGGTGAGGACTTTACACGCTTTTCACACTAAACATGACAATTATACATTAGAAAAAGCCCTGAATATTCCTGACCATCTTCAGAAAATGACAACAAAGAGTGTGATAGTTTGGTCATTTTTGCTGATCTTATGTGGTGCTTCTTTCACAAAACTATAAAAGGGAAAAGGTTATTATTACAGTTGTTTCTTACATGCTATGATCATTCACAGGCTGTCTGTTCAGCGGCGTTTGAAAGGGTGTTTGTGATATTTTGTGTTTTCTTGCCATAGCGTTTGGAGTGGAGAACATGGCTACCGCAATGGACGAGGACTTGGAGGACGAGCTGGATGAGAAGGAGGAGAAATCTATGATGTGTCAGCCAGGCATGCACAAGTGGAAGCTGGACCAGTGTATGGTGTGCACCGTGTGTGGAGACTGCACCGGGTACGGAGCCAGCTGTGTGAGCAGCGGCCGACCAGACAGAGTGCCAGGAGGGTGAGAGAAACCAAACAACACACTAACAGAGTGATGATTACATACAGCACCAGACATGTTTACACAGATCACGATTATCCAGCTATTGACAGTATTCAGAATAAGAAATTGACATGAAAACTGTTTTGTTTTTTTTGGCCCACATAAAGTAATGTAATGTGGTTCAAGTGAGAACAAGTAAAAAGAACTGAACTCTTGCTCTTGAAAAGACATTAGCTCATTATTTTAAGAAATAGTTTACCAAAAAATTAAAATTCTCACCCTCAGGCCATCTGAGATGTAGAAGAGTTTGTTTATTAATCTGAACAGATTTGGAGAAATGTATCAGTTATCACCATTGCAACTGTAGTGAATGGGTGCCGTCAGAATGAGAGTCCAAACAGCTGATAAAAACATCACAATCGTCCACATGATTCCAGTCCATCAATTAATATCTTGTGAAGTGAAAAGCTGCATGTTTGTAAGAAACAAATTCATTTTTTTTAAAACTTCAAACCATTGCTTTCTCCAGTGAAAAGGTTGTCTTGTCTGTATCAGGAGAGAAATATGCACAGATCAAGCACTGTTTACAAGCAAACACAGTTCTTAAAGGGGTCATATGATGCGATTTCAAGTTTTCCTTTCTCTTTGAAGTATTACAAGCTGATTGTGCATAGATAAGATCCCTGAAGTCGCAAAGACTAAAGTCTCAAAACCAAAGAGATATTCTTTATAAAAGTTAAAACTCTGCCACGCCCCCCTAAAACGGCTCGTTCTAACACGCCCCCACATATCTACCTCACTATGTGGAAATATTTGCATAATGCCGCTTTGCTATGACAATCTGGCGCTTCTGAATCAGCTACTGTTTTGTTATTAGTTTAAGTATTTGCTATGGACTGTTCAAATGCGGAGTTTTGCGCATCGTGTGTATGTGAGAGAGAGAGAGCGAGACACATCACAGTGGAGTCAGCTGTCTTAACCGTGGCTTGTGTACTGCAAACACATACCAGCTTCATCACTGTGTCTGTCACGAGACTCTGTTCCCCTTTTGGGCTTTGTTTTTACATTTATTTTGAAAGATGAAGCTCGCGATTATGGTAAGGGGCGTTACATTTCCGACGAGTGCTTGCGGTGTTCGGCCAATCACAGTGCACTGGGTCAGCTGGCCAATCAGAGCAGACTGCGCTTGTCGGAAGGAGGGACTTTGTAGAAAACTAAGCGTTTGAGAGAGGCGGGGCATAGAGGACCTAGAATAATGTACAGTATTTGAAAAATAATGTGTTTTTTTAACATTAAAGCATGTCAACATATTCTGTTACACCAAATACACACAATAATGATCTTTAAAAAAGCATCATATGACCCCTTTAGCAAATAGGTCTGTTAGTTTGTTAGTTTTAAAGTGAGATGGCAACAGGTGATGGTCTTTTTTTACTGGAGAAGTTTTATTATGGGATATGGACTGATGTTCTCTCCAGAAGCGACCGTTTAAAGTTAAAACATCCTAATGATGGGTTTATTACAAACGTGCAGCTTTTCACTTCACAAGGTATTAATTGATGGACTGGAGTGGTGTGGATTATCGTGATGCTTTAATCAGCTGTTTGGAGTCTCATTCTGACGGCACCCATTCACTGCAGAGCATCCACTGGTGAGCAAGTGATCTAAATCAATTCTTACTATTCCTTTAAACCAGGGGTGCCCAAACTCGGTCCTGGAGGGCCGGTGTCCTGTAGAGTTTAGCTTCAACTTGCCTCAACACACATGCCTTCAAGTTTCTAGTATGCCTAGTAAGAGCTTGATTAGCTGGTTCAGGTGTGTTTGATTGGGGTTGGAGCTAAACTCTTCAGGACACCGGCCCTCCAGGACCCGAGTTTGGGCACCCCTGCTTTAAACCCTTAGACGACATGCTTAGACATGCTTCTTATTTAGACTGAGCGGAGGCTGATTTGTCAAAAAACTAATCTTAAAAAGTAGAAAAACACTGAAAAATGTACTTCAGTGCTGTGATGGGAGTAGTAGTAATTTGTTTCTTTCTACTTTTGAAATGTATTATTCTATATATCAAGTCACTGCTGCAGGTCGTTGCATCAATGCTAGTCCTTATCCATTTATTTGTGTCTGTCCTCTGCAGGATTTGTGGCTGTGGCTCTGGTGAGTCGGGCTGTTCGTCATGTGGCTGCTGTAAAGCCTGTGCCAGAGAGCTGGATGGTCAGGAGGCCAGACAGAGAGGAATCTTTGATGCTGTGAAGGAAATGATACCGCTGGACCTGCTGTTAGGTACTGAGGTGTCATCCAGTCACGTTCAGTACAGTTTCATATCCATCAAATCACATCCCTTTCCTGTCTGCAGGCGTCATCCTGTCATATGTTCAACCATACTGTCTTCATGCATGAAATATTCAGCTTAGGAAGGGGCGGAATGAAAATTCAACAATTACACTTTGAACAAATAAATTTTTTTAAATATAATACAGTAACCATGAGTAAAAAATAAAAATTTGATAATAATAATAATAAATGTATTTTATTTGTTTGTCAAGATGAAAGAGGCAAATAAAAGAAAAGAAAAAAATCAGTTTTACATATTGGCTGTTAAACACTTGTTAAAAATAAAAAATTATTCAATCTCTAATTTGTACAGTTATACTGCCCAGTCCTAATGCAGATCAGTGTGGTCTCTGTATATTTGCCTAGTGAATCAGCACTGTGTTTGTGTGTGTGTTTTGTTGGGATCATCTCTCTGCTCTTGTCTCTCACTATCTTGCATTGCGTCTCATGCTCATCATTCACCTGCCTGTGTTGTTTCTCATTTGTCTCCTCCGTTGGCCCCGCCTGTGCTGGACCTCTGTTATTTTAGCTGTGCCTGTCCCTCCTCCCCCAGGCGTCAATATAGAGGAGCACACCCAGATTCGACAGGAGGAGAAGAGACAGCGCATCAACCGCCGGCACCGGCTGGAAGAGGGCCGAGGTATGACGTCTACATGACCAGACCCCACAATAAACCCAGACACTCCACACGTGTGATGCACAAACATGCTACTGCATTATGATGCAGTTTTTTTTAATCTTCATAGTATTTTACTATGTAAAGCCAGAGCTGGGTGATATGTCAAAGTTTATTTTTGCAACTGATATACACTACTGTTTAAAAGGATGGGGTCAATATTTGAAAGAATTATTGTGTATTGATATATTGAATATATTATGCTCACTGAACCTTCCTTTGATGCAAAGCTGAATTTTCAGCAGTCATTACTCCAGTCTTCAGTGTCACATGATCCTTCAGAAATCATTCTAATATGCTGATGCTCAAGAAACATTTCTTATTATTATCAATGTTGAAAACCGTTGCACTGCTTAATATTTTTGTGGAAACCCCATCATACATTTTTTTCAGGATTCTTTATTGAATAAAACAATATTTATTTCATATAATTTTTTTTTTTTTTTGTAACATTATAAATGTCTTTACTGCCATTTTGGATAAATTAAAAGCATTATTACTTACTAAAAGTATCAGTTTCTTTAAAATAAAATTCTTACTGGCATCAAACCTTTAAATGGTAGTATAAAATCATGCAAGATCATGAATATTGAACTTCAGTAGCAAAAAAGGCTTTGGAGTTTTCGCAAATTAGGTTCAACAGTCTGTTTCAATAAACTGGTTGAAATTGAATTTGAAAATTTAAAATTCAACTATTTATTTGCATCAAGTGTAAATGGAATTCATCATCTGATATTTTTCATGTATTACAAGTCTTGAAGTAAAAATATATAGATAAGTAAATATTGCTAGTTTATACTATATATTGGTCTCGCTGATGTTCGTGTGTCTTGCTTATTTTAATCATATTTTTTTAAACTGTATTTTAGTATTTCACAGTTTACTACTTGCCAACAATAGCTATTTTGTTAAAAATATTGGTTAAAAATCTCCTTCTATTTTATTTGTTTATTTATATTTAAGATTTTAGGTATATCACCCAGCTCTAATATTCTAAAAAAAAAATTAACGACAATTTTTTTTTGCACCATAATATGACACGAGAATTTGGTAGACAGCCCACTGCATATATTGTTTCCCCCCCCAGAAACATCTAATCATAATCCATTCTCCTCGATTATGAGCACATCATACATTTTCCATCAAATTTTCCTCTGGGTTCAAAGATGGAGTATTATTACCTACTCGATAATACTCCAAAGCGGCCTGATCATCCAAACTTTCAGCGTTACCTTCTACTTGTGCTTGTTTCCTCTGGGAGTGGGTCGCTTGTGGATGTTCCCTTCTCGCTTGTGTTCTCATTATATACCATGTGTTATATACCATGTTTTATTTTCCATTTGTGAGATGCTTTGCCCCATGCATGTGAAAGTTTCTCTTTCCCCTCATAGGCCCCCTTGTTTTTCCTGGTCCCCTTTTAATGAACCAGCGTGAGCAGGTGCTAGCCAGACTAAGACCCCTTCAGGCCTTTAAGCTAATGCGGGAGAGACTCAAAGGTACTGCGGTCTTCACTACAGACTCCACCTTGAGCCCCATAATGCCCCTCTCTCTCCCTTCCTTCAACAAACTCTACTCTGCTGCCTCTTCCAGCTTTCTCTGGACACAGTAGCGTCTCTCTCTATCTGCATCTCTTCCTCTGTCTCTCTGGTGAAAGAAAAAAAACCTCTACCTCTATTCTCTTTTAACATAATAGTCAATTGGCCATATGTTGTATGTTGTGCTCAGTGTGTTTGTTAAATAGTTAGACCCTGCTGCCAGGTGGAAAATATCACTATTAAACCAACACGACTCTTCTTTCTGAACTGTAGCAGGACTAGGGAATTGTCATGCCGCGTTAATTGCAAAAAAATAATAATAGTGGCCAAATGTGATGTCTTTGCTTAAAATAGCAAATTGCATCTCAGTCTGACTTTTAAGTTATCATTTTGATTCAAGATTAGCTTTTCACAATGGCTTAAAATAAATCCTGGTGCATGGCCAATATAAATAGAACATTATGCCTTGTAGTTATTTTAAGAAACATCGAAATAATAGCCATGCTGAATCTCCATCTGAATGTGTCTTAATATTTGGGCTACCACCTACCACGTTGTAGTGTGAACCTGTGACCGGTACTGGATTATTAACCGTATTATGTTATTATTTGTAGAATTAACATGATATTAATATAATTTTTTTTTAAATATTATGATTCTTGTCAATACTGGTATATTGTGACACCCCTAGTTCATAGTGATCACAACTACCAAACTCCAAAAATGACAAAAAAAAGACTTCTATTTTCCATCTTCTCCCATTATAGCTATTGAATATCATAATCAATTTAGTAAAAAAAAAAACAATGTGACCTGCAAGAAGTTTCGCATTTAAACTTGAACGCAAATAAAAAAAAGATTTCAGCGATTAATTAACAACAATTATTATTAGCTGTCACTCAATATTAGTGAATAATAAATGATTAACCACTAAAATGACAACATATAGGTTTTGGAATGACATAAAAACAGAAATTCCATATTTGGGAATTTCTATTCCTATACTCTTCCTTTCTACTACTAAGCATTATGTTAAAGGGTTAGTTCACCCAAAAATGAAAATTAGCCCACAAATTACTCACCCTCAAGTCATCCTAGGTGTATATGACTTTCTTCTTTCAGACGAATCCAGTCGGAGTTATATTAAAAATAGTCTTTGATCCTTCAAGCTGTTTCATAGCACTCAGCGGGTGTTGCATGCATCAGTTTAAAAGAAGTTAAATAAAAAGCGCCCATCCATAAAGAAATGTCTCACACGGCTCCGGGGGGTGAACAAAGGCCTCCTGTAGCGAATCGATGCGTTTTTGTAAGAAAAATATCCATATTCAAAACGTAATAATCACTTTAATGTAGCTTGCGCCAGCAGTTGTACACGGAAGCAGTTCTGGGCGGATGACGTATGAGGTCAGTGCTGCGTATGCGCCGGTGAGTCTCGTGAAAACTAACGTTTGTTAACAGGACCAAAGGAAGTTTCATTACTTTAGCAAAGGAAAACCAGTCTCCTCTTGGCTTATATTGAAATCCGCCGACATTCTTCTGTAGAAATCCTTGTTTTGTACTTCTAATTCTTGACCGTTGTTTTGTTTTGATCTCTCCCCTGCGCTTCCGTGTACGTCACTTCTGAGCGGCACATGCTCAAATCCGACCTCCATATGTCATCCACCCGGAACTGCTTCCCTTTACAACAGTGAGTGCAAGCTACATTAAAGTGATTATTACGTTTTGAATATGGATATTTTTCTTACAAAAACGCATCGA
>NW_015505562.1:1134986-1163728 GCF_001515645.1 Sinocyclocheilus grahami | reverse complement strand
CTGCTTCCCTTTACAACAGTGAGCGCAAGCTACATTAAAGTGATTATTACGTTTTGAATATGGATATTTTTCTTACAAAAACGCATCGATTCACTACAGAAGGCCTTTGTTCACCCACCGGAGCCGTGTGAGACACTTTTTTTTATTTTTATGGATGGGTGATTTTTATTTAACTTCTTTTGGACTGATGCATGCAACACCCGCTGAGTGGCATTAAACAGCTTGAAAGATCAAAGACAATTTTTAATATAACTCCGACTGGATTCGTCTGAAAGAAGAAAGTCATATACACCTAGGATGACTTGAGGGTGAGTAATTTGTGGGCTAATTTTCATTTTTGGGTGAACTAACCCTTTAAGGGCATTTTCTTATGCTATTCAACAAAGTCCGTCAATTTAAAATATAATTGAACCACAATTTCCTCTGCACCAGTGAATACAGATACCTGTTGGTCATTTACAATGTCCCTAAACTCATCAATATATATATTTCATAATATTCTATCAAATATGAACAAAGATATTTTAAATATGTGGGGCATTTTTGTCACTTTTAGTGGCATTTTTGCTCTGAATCCTGAATTTGTGACCCTGGTCTAAATGTAACACTGTTCTGTTCTATAAAATGTATTATTCGTGTATATTTTTGCATGCAGGGGTCACAGATCTGCACTTATTTTTACACTGTGTCGTGGTACATTTACCGATCTGCACTATTTTGATCAGTGTGGAGTGAAAGAAGTCAACTTTTCCTGTTCCTTCATTGGATTTGTGCCTCCAATCAATGCAAAATCTCTTTTATTAACCCTTGATAGAGAGAGTTTTAGGTTGTATACAATCACAACTTCCCGCTCGGTTTATCTTCTCTCCTTTGCTCTGTTCGGCCTCTGTCCACGCATGCCAATATTTCATTTCTTCTCTGTTTTTCTCCTTTCCTCTGAGGCACCAGATCATTTCTCTTCCCAGGTCGTTAACAGCCCCCGGCTTCACTCGCTGCCTTTAGACATCCATCTCGTCTCTCTCTGTCCTTGTCTGCCCTTTACTGCCCAGGCTCACGCTCTGTTCTGTGTTACAGATGGCAGCAGTGAACGTGGGGACAAAGATGCCAGTAAGATCACTACATATCCTCCCGGGGCCGTACGCTTCGACTGTGAGCTGCGAGCCGTGCAGGTCAGCTGCGGTTTCCACCACTCCGGTGAGTCAAGATCACATCTGACCTTGATAATGTGACAGAAGGCCATTGTTCATGTTCCTCATCATTACTTTGGGTCATTATGTGATGTTCCTGTTCTTTTGATATGCGAAGTATGAATTGAAGTCATGTGTCCATTTGTAATGGTAAACCTGTTTTTTGGCAGTGGTGTTAATGGAGAATGGAGATGTTTACACCTTTGGTTATGGACAACATGGACAACTTGGACATGGAGATGTTAATTCTAGGTAATGAGGGTTTAAAGGGAATGCAGTTATCTAAGTTTGCAGTGATAACAGTTGTCAATCTCCAAAAATTATAATCAGCCTAAAAGTATAATAAAAATAGCCCAGAACTCTGGCTCTCTATGGATGCAGGAAAATGAATAACAAATAAATGTAATTTTCTTTTATTTAAATATTGTAATTATTTGTTTTTACATTTTATCTTATTTATATTAATTATTTAATTGTACATATTGTATGTATTTTAGTATTTTATCTAATTATTTATTTTAAATATCTATGCATTTATTTAAAAAAAATTGTTGCAATTTTTCATAATAATTTTAATAATTTAATTGTTTCATTTAATTTCAATTTAATTGTATTTATTTTATGTATTTATGTATTTTACTTGTATAATTTTGAATATCTGTTTATTTTATATTATAAAGTTATTCATTTATTTATTTTAAATAGGTATTTATTGAATATGTAATATGTATTTTAGTTTTTAATTGTTTATTTTTATTTATGTACTTTATTTTAATATTTTATTTTATTTTAAGTAATTATATTTATTTTATGTATTTATATATTTTATGTATAAAATTATTTTAAATATGTATTTTAAATAATATATTTATACATTTCTAATATTTTTTTAATTATTTGTTTATTTTAAATTTGCTTAAATTGTTTATGTATTTATTTTATTTAATTGTGTTTATTTTGTATGTTTATGTGTTTTATGTAGTAATTTTAAATATTTATTTGTTGGTTTTATATTTATTTTATATTTTTTATACAAAATATTTATTTAAATTGTTTATTTTTATTTTAATGATTTACTTATTTCAATTAATTATTTAATGAAAATCTTTAATTTTATAAAATTAAAATTGATAGCAAACAAACTATAACAACTTAAAAAAAAAAAAAAAAACCTTAACCTATGCTACTTTGAATTTTGTCCAAACACACAGGGGGTCTCCCACTCTGGTGCAAGCTCTGCCCGGCCCCAGTACTCAGGTGATGGCAGGCAGTAACCACACTGCAGTGCTTCTCATGGATGGACAGGTCTTCACCTTCGGGAGTTTCTCGGTAAGTTAGCTGTTCCCCCTGAAACTAAGTCAGTCAAGTTACATTTTTTTACATCCATTTCCGTTCATATGTAGGTTAAGAACCAGAAAATGTATCTGACGTTGTCTCAACAGAAAGGGCAGTTAGGTCGGCCCATCCTAGACATGCCCTACTGGAACGCCAAGCCCTCTCCGATGCCCAACATTGGTGCCAAGTACGGTCGAAAAGCCACGTGGATCGGGGCCAGCGGTGATCAAACCTTCCTTAGAATCGACGAGGCACTAATCAACTCCCACATCTTGGCCACCTCCGAGATTTTTGCCAGCAAACACATCATCGGTACGCTCTCTTGTTTGACTCACTGGTGTGGTTTAAAAAGCCTATGTGTTGTGTCTCCCGTAAAGCCTTTGACTGTTCCCTCCCATTCTGGTCTCTCTAGGTTTGGTTCCAACATCGGTATCTGAGCCTCCTCCCTTCAAATGCCTACTGATCAACAAACTGGACGGGAGCTGCCGCACCTTCAATGACTCAGAGCAGGAGGATCTCCAGGGTTTTGGCCTCTGTTTGGACCCTGTCTACGATGTCATCTGGAGGTGAGGCTCATCTGGAGCCAGCTGACTCATAATAATGCCTTTACGATCATGTCACCTAAAAAACACTACACAGTTTCTCAGGGTTTCAGTGGTCGACATCTGTTCTGCAGACAAATTAGAAATTATGAGTGGATCGGGGCCAGCGGTGATCAAACCTTCCTTAGAATCGACGAGGCACTAATCAACTCCCACATCTTGGCCACCTCCGAGATTTTTGCCAGCAAACACATCATCGGTACGCTCTCTTGTTTGACTCACTGGTGTGGTTTAAAAAGCCTATGTGTTGTGTCTCCCGTAAAGCCTTTGACTGTTCCCTCCCATTCTGGTCTCTCTAGGTTTGGTTCCAACATCGGTATCTGAGCCTCCTCCCTTCAAATGCCTACTGATCAACAAACTGGACGGGAGCTGCCGCACCTTCAATGACTCAGAGCAGGAGGATCTCCAGGGTTTTGGCCTCTGTTTGGACCCTGTCTACGATGTCATCTGGAGGTGAGGCTCATCTGGAGCCAGCTGACTCATAATAATGCCTTTACGATCATGTCACCTAAAAAACACTGTACACAGTTTCTCAGGGTTTCAGTGGTCGACATCTGTTCTGCAGACAAATTAGAAATTATGAAAAAAATATTGGTAAAAAATCTGACTGATGAATGACATGCTGCATGCTTAACTCTTGTCCCAAGCTATATCTTCTCACTTCAAGCCGTCTTGCTCTTCTTCCAGGTTCCTACCTGCCACACGTGAGATGTGCTGCTATAACGCGGTGATAGCAGACGCCCGTGTGCCCACTGCCTCGGACATCCAGGCCCTCTGCAGCATCCTGAGTCCTGAGCTGGCTCTGCCCTCGGGCTCCCACGCCACCACCACCCGCTCCCACGGAGCGCTGCACATCCTGGGTACGACAGCAGCATGTCACTCGAGCTCAGCTTTACTACTGTTTAATGTGCAGTTCACAGCACTCTCTTGTCGAGCAGGATCTCAAAGCCTGTCAGGAATGAAGTCACATGATGGTAGGACATTCAAAGCTTGCTAGCTGTTTCTCCGTGAGCTCAGCTGTACAGAGAGGAAATGGTGCTGGTTGACTGGCATTGTCTAAGAAAGACTGTCAGTCTTTGAGCTTTGTCTGTCAAATCAAATTTTCCTGTATCTTTTGAGAATAAGATATTGTTTTACTGTGGAAACACAGTGTAACTTTCAGAACTTCTTCTCCAGTTAAAAAAGCAGCTCCTTCTCAGTTTTGTAGCTTACTGTTACACATCAGCCACGCCTGTTTACTATTCAGAAACGTGTCTCATCCAGTCACGGTGAAGTAATTCAGTGGAATTAGGATAGATGCTATTATTCTAATGCTGAACAGAATAATAATTGAAAAGAGTAAATTATGGTTAAATCAGCCAAACCTTTATTATTTCTGACTGTGTGTAGCACCTACTGCTCTGCAGATTCGTCATATCCTTAAGGTTGGAATACAGTACACAACTTTTTCCCAGATTTTTCTTGAAATTACAGTTCGGAGAAGTCAACACTAGTTTCCGAAAGTCAGAGCCAGGCTGCAGATCTTGCTTGATCGGAGTTGCCAGATCACAGAAAATCATGTAGTGTCTGATGGGAACAGACTCTCTTTTTAGCTTCAGACTATGATTCTATCCAGTCAGAGGAGATCAAATGTTTGATATTTTGAGCTGATTTTAGAGCACATACGGTTTTCATGTGTTATGCATCTTCTAGCAACTAGGTCTGTTCAGATTTTAAAAGTTCTGTAGTGCATTCCAGCCCATAAGCATTACAAATCAATGGCTGAAAGGGATAGTTCACCCAAAAATGAAAATTCTGTCATTAATTACTCACCCTCCTGTTGTTCCAAACCCGTAAGACCTTCATCTTCGGAACACAAATTAAGATATTTTTGATGAAATCCGAGAGCTCCATAGACAGCAACACAACTGACACGTTCAAGACCCAGAAAGGTAGTAAGGACATCATTAAAATAGTCCATGTGACATCAAAGACTGACACAAAAGAGAATTGTTAAATAAAGTCATTATTTTTGTTTTCTTTGCGCACAGAAAGTATTCTCGTAGCTTCATAACATTACAGTTGAACCACTGATGTCACATGGACTATTTTAACAATGTCCTTACTACCTTTCTGGGCCTTGAACGTGCCAGTTGTATTGCTGTGTATACAGGATAAGAAAGCGCTCAGATTTAATCAAAAAATATCTTAATTTTTGTTCTGAAGATGAACGAAGGTCTTACGGGTTTGGAATAACACGAGGGTGAGTAATTAATGACAGAATTTAAATTTTTGGGTGAACTATCCCTTTAAGTAAATTATTGTAATGAGTTTAATTTATAATTAATAAACAATTACATTATTTTAAATTATTATAATATTTAATTATTGCAATTATTATAATGGATTATAATAAGTTTTTACTTGTTTTAATTATTATAATGAGCAGCAAAATGTATTTATTTTCAACAAGATCTTGCTTTGTAAAAAGGCTGTTATTAGAGGATTGAGTATTTTGAAAACTATATTATACTTATAAACTATATAACTGTACAAACTGTCGTTTGTGAAGGCAAAATAGCAGATTTTAACCGTTTAATTTTATAGCGAGAGTGGAAAATGATCAGAATAAACTATATTATGACTAAAATGTTTTGATGCAAAAAAATTAAATGAACATTTCTAAGTAGACCTCAGAGAAAAAACTAATTCTAAAAAAAAAAAACACATTGGAGTCTTAAGTTGTAGTGTGTGAGTTGTTCTGTTTGGTTGTGTGTGCAGGTTGTCTGGACACACTGGCTGCGATGCAGGAGCTGAAGATGGGTGTAGCCAGTGCTGAGGAAGAGACTCAGGCTGTGATGAAGGTCTACTCTAAAGAGGACTACAGCGTGGTCAATCGCTTTGAGAGTGAGTTCGTGAAGAATCATACAGCTGCTACATCACCAAATACTGTTTTAGACTGTTAAGGCACATTCACATACTGCAACTTGACAACTTCCAGCAACATGAGCGGTACATCCAATGTGTAATTAGATATTCAAAAACTGCGTGAATCAGTAGGAACATCTATTACGATCAAAAATAGAACCACTCGGCAACCTCCAGCAATAAAAGTTTGCTAAATTTAGTACAGTTTTTAGTCGGGTTGCATTTGTTTGATTGTTGTTTTCTCTAGGTCACGGAGGAGGCTGGGGTTACAGTGCCCACTCAGTGGAGGCCATCCGCTTCTGCGCCGATGCTGACATCTTATTAGGAGGATTGGGGCTTTTTGGTGGCCGAGGGGAGTACACTGCAAAAATCAAGGTCAGGTGCTATCTAAGTGTCTCCATAGCCCACTTAATTCTCACGAGTTTGTGATTGAGAGCTGTGATTGTGTTTGCAGCTGTTTGAGCTTGGGCCAGATGGAGGAGACCACGAGACTGATGGAGACCTGCTGGCTGAGACAGATGTTCTGGCATACGACTGTGCTGCTCGGTAAGGCTATACATATCAGTACCATCCAAAAATATGTGACCCTGGACCACAAAACCAGTCATAAGGGTCAGTTTCTCGAAATTAGATTTATACATCATGTGGAAGCTGAATAAATAAGTTTTCCATTGATGTATGGTTTGTTAGGATATGGCAATATTTGGGAGATACAACTGAAAATCTGGAATCTGAGGGTGCAAAAAAATCTAAATATTGAGAAAATTGCTTTTAAAGTTGTCCAAATATAGTTCTTAGCAATGCATATTACTAATCAAAAAATAAGTTTTGATATATTTACGGTAGGACATTTACAAAATATCTTTACTTAATATCCTAATGATTTTTGGCATAAAAGAAAAATCAATAATTTTGACCCATACAATGTATTTTTGGCTATTGCTACAAATATACCCCAGCGACTTAAGACTGGTTTTGTGCTCCAGGGTCACATATATCATTTCATTTTTGCTCTATATCTAGAGGATAATTGATACATAATTGCTATAATTACGTGTATGTACATAAGCCAACAGGGCCAATCTTAAAATGGGCAAATGTATGTGTTGTTATTGTGTTGTTTATATACTATTATAGTATTTATATATATTCTCAATTTGTCAATTTTATTTATTTATTTTTTACGTTTTGGTCATTTTGCTATGTACTTTTGTCATTGTTATTAGTTTTTTTGTTGTTGTTTAATTTCAATTTAAAATGGGCAAATATAAATGTTATTTTAGTAGTATTTATATACTATTCTAAAAATAATACATTTAATTTTATTGCACCTTTTCATAGCTCAAGTGTGCTTTACATTTAAGATGCATAACTAAATACTGTTAATAAATGAGTATAACAAATACTGTTGTTTCTATAATACATAGCTATAACAGTATTTATTAATATTTTGAGTGAGGTTTATTTTTATATTTTCGTTTTATTCTTTTTTATGTTTTAGTAATTTTAAAATGTGCTTTTGTCGTTTTTATTAGTTTTTGATTAACAATTTCAATTTAGCTTTAAAATGTTTCTTTTTTTTTTTTTTTTTTTTTTAAAGTAATTTTAATATTTCAACTTAAGTTAGTTTCCAGGGCATCCTTCTTCATTTTAAATGTAATTTGTAAGTTTTTTTTGTTTTGTAGTATTATATAGATTTGATTAGTTTTAGATGATAGATATTCTGTTCAAAATGAAGGCAAATTGTATGGTTGCACTTTTTTTTTTTTTTTTTCATGTGTATTCGTGAAACATTTGAGCTGCATCTGTTGTTACTGAACATGAAGCGAACTGACTTCTTACATCTGTTAAAAATCACCAAAACACCAGCTGATTAAAAGACATTAAGCTAAACTGGCTCGTAAAGACTGATGTGATTTTGATGTTTTGTTTGGTGTGTGCAGGGAGAAGTACGCTATGATGTTCGATGAGCCTGTGCTGCTGCAGTTGGGCTGGTGGTATGTGGCGTGGGCTCGTGTGTCTGGACCCAGCAGTGACTGCGGCTCCCACGGCCAGGCCACCATCACCACTGATGACGGGTACAAACACACGCATTACTGGGATTATGTGATCATTAAAGCATGATAATTCTGTAAAGACGATAATTATAATCAAGAACTCTCTCCTGCAGTGTGGTCTTTCAGTTCAAGAGCTCGAAGAAATCAAACAACGGTACTGATGTGAATGCTGGACAAATACCTCAGCTGCTGTACAGGTACATGAGGAATTTCAGTTCTGCACTCGTGACATTGGTGTATCAGGAGTATTCTTTCTTTCACATGCCCGTTTTGTTCTGTTTTTTTTACAGGTTGCCCTCTAATGATGGTAACGCATCCAAAGGAAAGCAGCAGACCAGTGAGCCTGTGCACATCCTCAAGCGTTCTTTCGCCAGGACCGTGTCTGTGGTATGTGTACAAAAACACACTGAGTGCTTATGGGCCTATAATGTGAAGCTTAATGTTTTTTCCAGATCTAATAATTTCCTTAAAATGCAATACAGTTCATATGAAAATACAGGGTAGGGGGAACATATAAATAAATACATGTATATATACAGGGCTCTACTTCTTTTTAGGAGCACTTGTGCTCCTAATTTAAAAAATGTAGGAGCACCTTCTAATCAATAATCAAAAATGAACCTTCCCATTACGAGGTGACATTTGATTCCTTAAAGTGATTTATAGGGAATTTTGTTTTTACCTTTGTAATGACATTTTTTCTAACTTTATTAAAAGTATGTAATCTTTTATGTCCAATTCAAAAATATATATTTATAAGCTTTTTAACATTTCTAATGAAAAAAAGTAGAATAAGAATAAGTTACCAATCAAATGAAATCAGTATTTAAGAAATACATTTGTACTACAGAGGTGGCACAGAAGAACACAGAAGAAGTGGCTTGTAGGTGTCTATCATATGTTGTTGTCTTATTAAAAAATATGCTATACATTTAAAATAAATGTATTTTAATTTTATAGTATATACTTAAACATATATATGAATGTATTTAATGAATGGATTTTATAATACAAATAACAATGTGTAACATTTTACCATATTTAGTGCAACACTTTTATTTGTTTCCCACAAAATATTGTTTTTTCACTAAATGTTTGGATTTCTAAAATTATTGTGCACTGATTTTTCTAGAATAACTTTTGCTGCCGAATTATCCACTAACCTAGTTTATGATACATTTTTGTCATAGATTATAAATATACATAGGCCTATATTTTTTCATATTTGTTTATTTTATTTTTCTTTATAATGAAGTAGTCTGTATCTAGTAGATTGTGAAAGAATCATTATCAGTTCCACACACAGAGATATATAAATTCTACATTTATTTAAATGGGGGGGGAAAAAAACGTAACTGGTATCGGTATCGGCCAATACCGAACCCTAGGTATCGGAATCGTTATCGGCGGGGAAAAAGGCGGATCGGAGCATCCCTAACATGCAATATGCAATTTAGATATTTCTACAGTATAGAAATACAAATATAGAACCGGGTGAATGAGTTAAAATTGTTTAATATTTTGTGTGATATTTTGAACTTAAGTGTCTAAGTGGTGTAACAGTCTTGTTTTTAATATAAAGTCTGCAAATCTTGAATAGTTTTTTTAACAAGCAGTGAAGCAGTTTTGTATAATTAATTTTTAAATTTAATATAATATAAAATGATTTTGCCAAATGAACCAACATAATAAATTAATGATATATTATATATATATATAATATATCAGTCAACTTAATGTATAAATTGACTTTTTTTCATGGCAGGGTTGTTAAATGGAAAAACCAAAAGAAAACATAAAAAAAATATGTGATTCAAAATTTCATGAATTTTGTGGAAATTATTTTTGGACTTATATTTTGAAAATAATTTTTAAATATAGTACAAATTGGTACACTCACATGTATTCAGGGTGTACAGAAAATGTTCTATTACTTTTTACTTGATGGTTGCCGTATAGAATCCATATTTGGTTGAAATTTGTTTAAATGTTTTTCAAAAAGTTTTGAAACATAAATATACACATAAATAGACAACTATGCATAATATATAGTCATAAATATACCTAAAACTTGGCACATATTTTAAATGAGATATTATATATATTATATTAGATTATTAGATATATTAGATCTCCTTTTCATCTCTAGTAACCTTGTTAGTCATTGACCCATAAATGTACTCATGCTGATATTTTGACCTGCTGTTTACTGAAATGGATATGGTAGCAACACTAGTTTGAATTTCCATATAATATCCTTATGCCTGTAAAAAAAGAAAAAAAAAAGAAGAAATTGGCAAGCAACAGATACGCAGCAGCCAATTCTAAAGGGTTTGTATTTCAGTGTGTTTTATTGCTTGTTATTTAAGGAAATCCCTTGACTGCTTTTTTCCATGCGGCCTATCCGCTTTGTGCAGTCAAACGAACAAGTTAAAGTTAATAATAGGTCAGATCCTTGGTTCATTTCCCAGTTGTGTGTGTTTGATCTTGTCCCAGGACTGTTTCGAGTCTCTGCTGAGTGTCCTGCACTGGAGCTGGACCACGCTGGTGTTGGGGGTGGAGGAGCTGAGGGGCCTCAAAGGCTTCCAATTCACAGCCACCCTCCTGGACCTGGAGCGCCTGCGGTTTGTGGGCACCTGCTGCCTGCGACTGTTGCGCGTCTACATCTGCGAGATCTTCCCCATTTCTGGTATTATACACCATTTCTGCTCACATTTAAAGGATGTTACAGTGGCGCCCCACTAGCTGTTTGGAAACAGCATGGATTTTGTAGGGCACATCTCATTATTTTTGCTGAAATCTTGCACTCAAGACAGGCCACTTTCACTCATTCTGTTACTCCAGTGACTGTATAAGTGAAGCTATTGGCTGAAAAACCAGTTAATGTGATGCCGACCTAATTCACATTGATTTTGAGCCCTGCTGTCACTCTCTTGACACTGTAGTACAAGACCTTGTCACACTTATTGTTATACACTGAATCTTTGCTGTCACTTGAGTCAGACTGACGATGTCACAAGTGGAGTTCCCTTGAGTTACAGATGTAGTCTATATTGATTGTCAGGGTCTCATGTCACGCTAGGCCTTTAAGAACATGTAATTAAGAGGAAGACAGCTTTTGGCAAGTGTTAAAGATGTTTTTTTTTTTTAGACTATTCCGTAAAGACTATTTGTTAAAGGGTTAGTCACCCAAAAATGTCTGTCATTAATTACTCACCATCATGGCGTTCCAAACCCGTGAGACCTTCGTTCATCATCGGAACTCAAATTAAGATATTTTTAATTAAATCTGAGAGCTCTCTGACCCTCCCATAGACAGCAACGCAACTGCAATGTTCCCAGACCCAGAAACGTAGTAAGGACATCGGTAAAACAGTCCATGTGGCATCAGTGGCTTACCTTCAATTTTGCAAAGCGCAAATAATACTTTTTGAAAGAATTCTTTCAAAGAAAATAAAAATAACGAGTTCATTAAAAAATTTGGAGAGGATCTACTGAACGCAAACAGCATATCAGCAGCACCACACAGATAATTTGTTTTCGTTCAAATCAAAGCGTAAATAAATGTAGAACTCATTTTCTGCTACCTAGACATTTACATTATGAGAACATATTGAAGTATTGTGTTCCCTTCAGTGCACTCCTTTACTTTGCCTTAAAAAGTTTTAAAGGGGTCATATGATGCGATTTCATTTGTTCCTTTCTCTTTGGAGTGTTACAAGCTCTTGGTGCATAAAGAAGATCTGTAAAGTTGCAAACACTAAAGTCTCAAATCCAAAGAGATATTCTTTATAAAAGTTAAGAGTCAGCCACACCTAGCTAAAACGGCTCGTTCTAACACGCCCCCAACATGTCTACGTCAGGATGTGGGAAGATTTGCATAACGCCGCCCAAATGTTTGCGCTAAGAAAGAAGGCGTAACTTTTATTCTCGCTGTAGTATTGTTGCTGCCGCCGCCGCCATGTCGTGAAGACGCTGTGTGCTTCGTTGTGAAAGCGAAACTACTTTGTTTGGTCTTCCAAAAGAGGACGATATCTGCTTCGTCATGCCTAGAGCTGATCCGTGCTGGTCGCTGAGGATGCAACGCAACGCGTAAAAAGACAGTATAAGTCATTATAATCTGTAATTATGTCCCCACTGAATGCAACAAATGCATCGTTTGTAATGGGTTTTAATGTTTTTGTCTCATCGCTCCGGCCGGACAGGGCATCACAATAGGGTTTGGGGCGTAACATTTCCGTCACACGCTTGAGGTATCCGGCCAATCACAACGCACTGGATAGCTGGCCAATCAGAGCACACCTCGCTTTTCAGACCGATGAGCTTTGTAAAAATCGACGCGTTTCAGAAAGGCGGGGCATAGAGGAGAAACAATAATGTACAGTATGTGGAAAATAATGTTTTTTTTTTTTTACCTTAAACCGCATAAACACATTTCATTACACCAAATACACAAAATAATGTTCTTTTTAGCAACATCATATGACCCCTTTAAAAAAATCTTGCACAAGGATCCAGTCCTTTGACTGTCGTCATACTGTCTGGTCCACATTGTGTCTTATAATGCCGGTTTGTGTCTCCTATCTAGCCAGTACCAAAGCGGTTGTGGAGGAGTCCAGCAAGCTGGCGGAGTGTGTAGGAAAGACTCGTAGCCTCCTGAAGAAGATCCTGTCAGAGGGGATGGACAACTGCCTGACCAAGCTGGACAACGACCCGCAAGGGTATCTGAGTCAACCCCTCACGCTGCTGGAGGCCGTGCTACAAGAGTGCCACAACACCTTCACCGCCTGCTTCCACTCGTTCTACCCGACTCCGGCCCTGCAGTGGGCCTGCCTCTGCGACCTGCTCAACTGCCTGGACCAGGTAATCACCACCACCAAACACTTCGGCTTGTTGTTCTTAAGTCAGCAGATGACTGATGTGGCCTCATTTCTAATCTGTAAATCATAAATGAATGAAGCAAAATAATAAACTTGTCAAGAATTTCACCCAAAATAAAAATAAAAATAAAAATCAATTAAATTTGAGCTAAATCAAATTAAGGCCATTATTGTTTTTCACTGAAATTTTTTCATGACAATTAATAAAATCACCCCCCCCCCCCCCCCCAAATAATTTACAATCTAAAATGTAATATATATATTTTTTATTCTAATGCAAAACCAAATAATGATTTATTGTTTTAACATGTAAAAAGTGGTTCTTTGTTAATGTACTGTTTTTGTAATGTGAAATACAAAACTCAATTAAATTGTTCTCTATTTGTTGGGAAATGTGCATACTTGTAATAAAAATATGAAAAAATAAAATAAAAACAATGCAAGATATAATTTTAATAGATATATGTATTTTTATATATATTTAGGATACATGTAGCGTAACCTATGCCTGTCATTTTTCTATATATGAACTATTATGCTATTTTGTAAATGTCTACATTTTATTTTTGTCATTGTCATTATTATTATATTGTAATTATGATTCATATTTTCATGTATATTTTATATTGTTAATATATGGGGGAATATTTACAATTTTGCAATTTGATTAAGCTTTTTTTTTTTTTTTAAGTTCTTATATTTTGGGGGGACTGAAATGTGAACTAGATATGTTTTTGTGATATTCACCTACAGAGCCTCTTTAACAGAGATGCTTTTTCAGCTGAACCACTCTCAGTTCCCAGCCCACACTGCAAATGAACCTCTTGACAGATTTAGAGCTGATGAATTTGAGCTCGAAAATATCTCCAATGGCACACTAAATCAAAGAGATTCTCAGAAAAAGAGGCACAGCCTCCATATATTTTATTTTTAAAATTTCTGAGCAATACATTCATCACTTTGCTGGTATCAGACACAGTCCGGTTAGATGCAGCAGAGGCTCTACTGATCATAACATTGACCTTCATGTCGTCCTCCAGGACATTCAAGAGGCGAACTTCCGCACGTCGAGCAGCCGTCTGCTGGCCGCGGTGATGTCAGCACTGTGTAACACGTCGGTCAAGCTGACCTCCGTCTTGCCCATCGCGTATGACGGGGAGGTGTTGCTGCGTTCCCTCGTCAAGCAGGTCAGCACTGAGAACGACTCTGCCCTCGCTCACCGCTTCCCCTTGCTGGTGGCACACATGGAGAAGCTCAGCCACGTGAGTACTAACGTCCCTTCATCTTTCAAATTTTATTAATGTTTATCAGCCTTGGCATTTACAAAGTTCTCTTTATCGTATCAGACGGAAGAGAATCTCATGGGCATGACGACTTTCCGGGAGGTTCTGGAGAAGATGCTTGTCATTGTGGTGCTTCCTGTGAGGAAGAGTCTGAGGAAGGAGGTTGAGCTCTTTTCTCCTCATCTGGTGTCCAACACCTGCGGCCTGCTGGCCAGTATCGTCAGTGAGCTCACCGCCTCTGCTCTCGGCTCTGAGGTTAGGAGGACAAATCTCCCGCTTCCTTCTCATTCCTCACTTCCACACACACACACACACACACACTCTTTCTCGTCTCTTTGTCCTTCATGGGCAGAATCCCACACAGAATCTGTATCCAGAGAGCTCCACAGAAAGATTTGCACGTCCGGATTATTCTAAACATCCCTGTCCCTTTATTTAAAAGGTTTATATTAAAATGAAGTTTATAAAATGATATAAACATAAAGATAGATCTATGCAAATATATTTTTATATATATATATATATATATATATATATATATATATATATATATATATATATATATATTATATTATATAAATTTGCAAAGATAAAATATTCATATATTATTAATATAATTAATTAAGACAATGTATTATTCAATTTAAATTAAATATATTTTAAATAAATTAAATGATAATATTTATATTTAATATAGTTAATTGTAATATATTTATATTTATTAATACATTTGTATATTTAAGCTTTCCCCCAGTTTCTTTGGACCCTGAACCGGTACATTTTTATATAATACAATTTAAATCACTTTAATTCTGACTTGTGTACATTTTCATATTTTATTTCTGTTATTTTTATTGTCATTTTTTATTGTATGTGCAGAGGGTTGGAAAAACCTGCATGTCATACTATGTACGGTTGTGTGTGTGTGTGTGTGAGAGAGAGAGAGAGATAAAAAAAATTTAATATATTATTAAAATATTTTTTAAAATATAATATTTAAAGGGGTCATATGATGATATGCTAAAAATAATATTATTTGGTGTAATGAAATGTGTTTATGGAGTACTGAATGCTGCACGCATGCGCAGCGTTGTCAAGGTAACATTTGGTCAGTCATTCCCTTTGCCAAGGGAGTTTCAAATGCTTATAAGAGACAGTAATGCCCTGCACCCTTCAAAGAACACACTTCAAGGGCTCTGCCCTTCGAAGGGAGTAGTGCATAGGGATGCTCACTTCTGTTTGGAATTCGCCCCATGTCTCTTGTATCACCGCAGAGGTGCGGACGTGCTCTCTCGTTTCATTCAAATGCAGCTTGCCGTCTTGCGTCTCAGTTTTTGATTGTATTGAAAATTAAATCAGAGGAATTTAGTATTAATCATAGACTGTATAAAAACATGGACGTAGTGTCCGTGACGTCACCCGTAGGTTCCTGAAGAGGTTTTTGAAGCTCAAAGTGGGCAGAGCCAGCCGTCGCCATCTTGGCAGCGCATCACTCCTGGATCATCGTAATTGGGCAAAAAGGCGGGAGCTAGTTGCTGAAACCACACCCACCTAGCGCGACGGTGGTGACAGCAGCAGCAGTCCACCTGTCACTCAAGTGACCACGCCCTTAATTATGCAGAACTTAAAGGCTTGATATAATTTAAACGGATGACTTATAAAAAAAATTCACCCCCCTCACAGTTGTCATGAAGGGCAAAATTAGCTATATAAACCAAAATAATTTTTTGAACCAGGCTGTAAACATGTTTTTTTCTGCTGTAAAGTTGGGCATTTTAACATGGGGAGTCTATGGGATTGACTCCCTTTTGCGGCCAGTCGATGAATTACAGTTTAAGTCACTTCCTTGTTGGCTTCACGAGAGAGAGGGGGAGGTTGCCGCTTGGTATTAATGCTACTATAATTTTGCTGTAGTGATCATATTGTCCTGACGATTGTTTTGTACACTGTTCATAATGGATTTATAAGATTTCAAAACATTAATCTCAATTCAATATTTCATATCCCCGTATTTATATATTATTTTAGGTAAACAAAAAAAATATTCATAAGTTAACTATGAATATACAATACATTATCCCTTAAATGTCAACCTTATAGTTTGAACGTTCGTTCGTCTTGGCTCAAAGCCACTTGCTGAGAACTTTTCTTCGCGGAAGCTTTCGGTAATTACAAGTGAGATAACGAAATATTTAATCTCGAATCAATATTTTTTGTCCAATTATTTGCCCAGTTAGTTTTGGTATTGAGGTAAAAGTTACCTTGCATTTGCTATATAACAGTGGGTGGTGGTCACGAAGATGACTGAGCAAATTTGATGCGTTTCCCCCTTTTGCAGCGACTTTCTTCTTGCAAGATCAGCAGACAGGGTGACCGTCCTTGATTAAATTGCCTTCAGGACTCTTGTAAAAGCCAAAATACGACCAGACCACCGATTTGGTCCTCTTGGATGGCTGAAAAATCTCCCGAGCGCTGTCACTGCCTTCCGCCATTTCGTCTCCTGCAAAAAAACAACAACAACAACATTGCATGCTGCTTTTGCGTCAGACTGATGCTGGCTGGACAGGATTTACCGTGAGTTTTCAAAATCGTGATAATCAAATACGGTTTTGATGATAATTACATTTTAAACGATAATACTGACCGTCAGGGCATTTTATCGTGATTTATCGTGAAACCGGTAATCGTTCCATCCCTAACCCATTATAAACGAGGGATTCGTTGCATCCAGTGGGGACATAATTATGGATTATAATGACTTATACTGTCTTTTTACGCGTTGCATCGCGCCGCGTAAGTATAAAACCATGTCTGCATTTGTGATCGGAGAAATGACAAACAACAAACCCTATTCTACACTGCCCAAAAAACTTGCTTTAAATATAAAAAATATAAAAACTCTTTAAATATGAAAACGTACTTACAGTCTTCGAGTCAGAACAGCCGGCATTGTAGGCTACTCTACCAGGATCAGTAAACAGTGCTCCATAAAATGTGCTGCACACATCTGAATATTTGGGTTGAAGTGTTCTGAAACAGTGTTGTAAATACAACTTAACCACTGATTTCTAGTCGTGTCCATTTTTGGAAGGCCAAACAAAGTAGTTTCGCTTTCACAACAAAACACAGCGTCACACACCGCGCGGCCTTGAGTGAGCAGAGGCCGGGGGCTACAGTGAGGAATGGCCGGAGGGCTAGAGTGAGCAGAGGCAGCGGGCTTGCGGCAACCACATGTGACGACCCCAGGCTCGACTCTGCTTCGTCCACGGTGAAAGCCGATCCAGTGATCCACAGAGCAAAGTTGTTGTATTTCCTCAGCGACCAGCACGGCTCAGCTCCAGGTATGACGAAGCAGATATCGTCCTCTTTTAGAAGGCCAAACAAAGTAGTTTCGCTTTCACAACGAAACACAGTGCCTTCATGACATGGCGGCGGCAACAACAATACTACAGCGAGAATAAAAGTTACGCCTTCTTTCTTTGCGTGAACATTTGGGCGGCGTTATGCAAATCTTCCCACATAGCGACGTAGATATGTGGGGGCGTGTTAGAACGAGCTGTTTTAGGTAGGTGTGGCTGATTCTTAACTTTTATAAAGAATATCTCTTTGGATTTGAGACTTTAGTCTTTGAAACTTTACAGATCTTCTTTATGCACCAAGAGCTTGCAACACTCCAAAGAGAAAGGAAATATTGAAATCGCATCATATGACCCCTTTAAAAAATAATCAAATATTTATATATTTTTAATGATATAGTAAAGTATAATTAACAATTTAAATGGAAATGGAAACTAATTTCGTATTTTCTAATAATATTACCAAGGGGTAACATGTATATTGAAAATAGCAGAGGACCTAGGACAGATCCTTGTGGCACTCCATACTTTACTGGTGATAATTGAGATGACTCCCCGTTTAAATAAACAATGTGGTAGCGATCGGACAGGTAGGATCTAAACCATCTTAAAGCCTGCCCTTGAATATCTGTATATGATACTATTGTTGTAGAAAGACTGATATTTAATTTCATTTAATCATTTGATTTGATTTGAAGAAGTACCTAGACTTTTTTTTTATTACATATTTTGTAATCTGGTCAACAAGACTGTACTACTCCATCTTCGTTAAACATTTTACCCTGTTTAAATCCTTTGAATTCTGTATATTTTTTCTAAAAATCAGTATACAAATGTAAAGCGTGCAGATTCCATGTCGGCCTGCTCATGCAGGATTCATGAAACTGAGTCATGTGCACAGGTGTGTCTTCCACCGGACCACAACAGTCTGCTGCAGTCCATTTCTCTTCCGGCCGCTTCAGAAAAGGCCATTGGCTCGTTGCCATAGCAACTGGCATGTCATGCTCCTATTAGAGTACGTTATGAAGAGCTTTACAGCTGCTTTACTTCTCTTTAACACTGTCCGTTTCCAAAGGTGAAATACAAATCACTAATAGAGTTGCACAAATGGCATCCAGTTTCTGCTGTTGGCAGTAGCACAGGAAAAGCATGGTTGTAGGTGGCGGTTCTCATGGAGTCTCCTGTTCAATCACATAAACATCCTCCCTCAGTTATCTGGCCTGCTGCCACCTGCTGGGAAAAGAAGTGACACTTCATCTTAAAGGGACAGTTCACCCCAAAATTACACAACTTTAACCTTTAATGTGCTGCAATGACTCTACACTAAATGTAAGTTCTTGTCTACACTTTTGAAACTTCTTTATTGTTGTGCAGGTGGACGGGCTGAACTCCCTGCACTCTGTGAAGTCCACCCCCAACCGCTTCACCAAGACCAGCCAGGGCCGCAGCTGGAACACGGGGAATGGCTCCCCCGATGCCATCTGTTTCACTATGGACAAGCCAGGGGTGGTGCTGGTGGGTTTCTGTGTGTACGGAGGAGGAGGCATCCATGAGTACGAGCTGGAGGTGCTCGCTGATGATGTAAGTCTTTTGTTGTATTCATCACCTGATGTTACATGGAAGCTAGACTTCTGACTGTTAAATGAAGTGTTTGTACACAAATGAATGTTCTGTCATTATTTACTCACTCTCATATGATTCCATACCTGCATGCTGTTATTTTTAAGGTGGAACATAAAAGGAAGATTATTCTTCACACAGCTCCTTTCTATACAACAACAGTTTATTGTGAACATGTCTGTCAAGATCCAAATAGTCCTAGAAAAGTATCATAAAAGTAGTCCATGTGTTTTCTGAAGAAAAAAAAAAGTTCCATCTGCTGAGGTTTTCACCCATTTTTCTACTTTACCACATTAAAGAATGCAAACATAGGGATTAAAATTGATTGAAACAAGGAAAATAAACTGTATGTTGTAAATGTAACTGTTGTAACTATAAATGTAACTGTTTGGTTGACTGCATTTTTGTTTGATGATGAATAGGCTGCGATGTCAAGGTAGCAGTGCTAGAACTGATATGATGTCTATGCATGCAAAAAAAAAAGTGACTTATATTCTGCAAAATATGGTTCTTGGTGCCAAATCTGTTTGAGACAAACTCGTTTTTGGGGGAACCGTTCCTGTAAGTTAGAGTGTGTGTGAATGAGTTGTCCCAGTGTCTTACCCTGTTGTTTTTCTGTTCCTGTTCTGTCCATCTCTCCCATTTCATCAGGCTCAGACGGAGCACCCTGGAGATTCCGCCCACTCCCACAGATGGACGTCTCTAGAACTGGTCAAAGGCACTTACAGCACTGACGACTCCCCCAGTGACATCGCTGAGATCCGTCTGGACAAAGCTGTTCCTCTGAAGGTGCTGTGAATTTTACACATGAATCACGCGAAGCATAAACTTCACTTCAGCACAAACTCACTCCTACCCTGTTGCTCTTGCAGGAGAATGTGAAATATGCTGTCCGCCTGAGGAACTATGGCAGCCGCACAGCCAATGGGGATGGAGGCATGACCACCGTGCAGTGCTCTGATGGAGTTACCTTCACCTTCAGCACCTGCAGCCTGAGCAGCAATGGCACCAACCAGACCAGAGGCCAGATCCCCCAGATTCTCTATTACAGGTCTGTACTTTATTCCTCTCACTGCCTAAAAAAAATCGTATTTATGAAATGTTGCATCTTGTTGATCCGGGTTGTTTGTTACAGGAGTGAATATGATGGTGACCTGCAGTCACAGCTGTTAAGCAAAGCCAATGAAGAGGACAAGAACTGCAGTCGTGCTCTTTCTGTAGTCAGTGTGGTGGTGCGGGCGGCCAAAGACCTCCTCCACAGGGCCTTTGCTGTGGACGGTGAGGATCACTTCTGTAGGCTTCCTACAAACTTCCCCATCTGCTATTAGTTGCAAAAAAGCATAGTCCCAAACCATACTCACACCATTTGTTGAGCTATTGTTAATATGTGACCCTGGACCACAAAACCAGTCTTAAGTCACTGGGGTATATTTGTAGCAATAGCCAAAAATATATTGTATGGGTCAAAATTATAAATTTTTCTTTTATGCCAAAAATCATTAGGATATTAAGTAAAGATGTTCCATTAAGATATTTTGTAAATTTACTACTGTAAATACATTAAAACTTAATTTTTGATTAGTAATATGCATCGCTAAAAACTTCATTTGGACAACTTTAAAGGCGATTTTCTCAATATTTAGATGTTTTAGCACCCTCAGATTCCAGATTTTCAAATAGTTGTATCTCGGCCAAATATTGTCCTATCCTAACAAACCATATATCAACTGAAAGCTGATTTATAAATCTCAATTTCGAAAAATTGACCCTTATGACTGGTTTTGTGATCCAGGGTCGCATATGATAGAGAAGACATTATATTTTGCTTAAAACATGAACATTTTGCATTGTAACATTAATTTGTGATAAATAACCATTTAATTAACCTAATGAAAAAATGACCTTATTCTTATTACTGCAATGTTAATAAAATAAGCCATCACCATTAAGAATAATGGAAATTGCAGACAAAAATAGGGGAAAATATACACACTTTTAAATTATCTAAAAAAGTGAAATTGCAATCAACCACCCCTTTAAAAAAAAAAAAAAAAAAAGTGACAGTGCAGACATTTCTAATGTTACAAAAAATATTTAGCTGCAAAACATATGCTAAAAATATGCAAAAAGCATATTAGAAAGATTTCTGAAGGATCATGAGACACACCAAAGTAGTTTTTACAATCTTAAGTTTTTTTTATTTTTTATATAAAATAAATGCAGCCTTGGTGAACAAGGGGCTTCTTTCAAAAAATGTAAAAACCTTACCGACTGCTAACATTTCAGATTTACTCTGTTGGATATACATTGATTGATGTTACTGATGTCTCTACAGTTGAAGACATTCCAGAACTCCTGAGTTCCTCCAGTCTTTTCTCAATGCTGCTTCCACTTATTTTGGCATACATTGGTCCCGTGGCTGCATCTGTCCCTAAGGTATGGGAGTTTTTCTTCATGTAATTAGCAACCTTGGCTCTTGATGCGATAATGATCAGTCTTCTCTGCCAAGTCAAGTATTGTTAGTTCCCTTTTTCTCATGATATCTTTCTCAACCCCTAACTGTTTTAAAATTCTAATTGTTGTCTTCTCTTAGGCTGCGGTGGAAGTGTTTGGTTTGGTGCAGGAACTTCTTCCAGCTGTTTCTGCCCTGAACCAGAAATATGCCCCTCCCGCTTTCAATCCCAACCAGTCCACAGACAGCACCACTGGGAACCAGCCGGAGCAGGGCCTATCAGTTTGCACCACCTCAAATCATTATGCTGTCATAGAGAGTGATCACCCCTACAAGCAGGCTGCTGTCACCCAGTACAAGGTACATTAGTTCTCGTTTCTTGACGTTCAACAGAATATGGGCAAATCTAGCTATTTATTATCTAGCAACCTGTTTACTTCACCCTGCCAACTAGCTAGAATAACTTAGCAATGCTCTAGCAACCACTCATAACACTTTAGAAACTGCTTACAGGACTTGACATTTAACATTGACTGATTATTCTTAATAACCATAAAAAGGTAGTCAGACTTTTAAAACCACAAACGCTGACCAGTCATTACATGTTAATGCAGCTCAAAAAGATGTTGACAGTTTTAAATAAGACACAAAGGTGGCATAAACTGTGATTTAAATAGTAGGGAACTGTGTTTCATACGCTTATACTGATTAATGGTTTTCATGCACATTTTTCTAATAATTTTAATCAACTCCCCAGCAACACCCTAAACAGTCGCCCAGAACAGTCAAATTAACTCCCCAACAACACCCTAAACAGTCGCCCAGAACAACCAAATTAACTCCCTAGCAACACCATAAACAGTCGCCCAGAACAACCAAATTAACTCCTCAGCAACACCCTATTCAGTCGCCCAGAACACCCAATCAACTCCCCAACAACATTGTATACGATCACCCAGAACACCCAATCAGCTCCCTAGCAACATCGTATACAATCGCCCAGAACACCGAATCAACTTCCCAGCAACGTCCTATACAGTCGCCCAGAACACCCAAATAACTCCCCAGCAACATCTTATACAATCGCCCAGAACACTCAAATAGCTCCTCAGCAACATCTTATACAATCGCCCAGAACACCCAATCAGCTCCCCAGCAACATCCTATACAATCGCCCAGAACACCCAAATAGCTCCCCAGCAACATCTTATACAATCGCCCAGAACACCCAATCAGCTCCCCAGCAACATCCTATACAATCGCCCAGAACACCCAATCAACTTCCCAGCAACATCCTATACAATCGCCCAGAACACCCAAATAGCTCCCCAGCAACATCCTATACAATCGCCCTGAACACCCAAATAGCTCCTCAGTAACATCTTATACAATTGCCCAGAACACCCAGTCAGCTCCCCAGCAACATCCTATACAATCGCCCTGAACACCTAGTCAACTCCCCATCAACACCTTAAACATCCACCCAGAACACCCAATGAACACCTCAGCAACACCCTAAAAGACCACCCAGAACAACCTATCAACTCCCTAGCTGCACCCTAAACAACCAGCCAGATCATCCAGTCAACTTGTTACAAATTGAGATGCAGTATGACCAGTGTACCTTAACCCCTTTGCTGTCACCCCCCATTGTTGGCATGGAGACACAAATGACATACCCAAAATAAAAAGGTTGCTGCTCATGAGTCTTTCTGACTAGATACATATGTTCACAAAACTGACACTACAAAGTTTACTGTTCAAGAATCAGAATTACTCAGACTGTTATGATAATAGAGAGATATATATAAGCTCAAACATAAAAATATTAAAAATATATATTTTTAAATGTATAAAAATTGTTGCTGTGGTAAATGCTTTTAGAAACCCAATGAAGCTAAAGCCACAAGTCTACTCATGCTTCATTCCAAATCTGAGGGCAGCTAAAGCCACAAGTCTACTCATGCTTCATTCCAAATCTGAGGGCATTATCTCTAAAACTGTGCATTTTATGAAACATTTTGTGAGACCATGTCGTGTGTTTTTAGAGAAGGCTAATAAAAAAGTAAGCTCTCTGTAAGCTCTCCTGCATGCTATTGCCTCATGTCTGGCCGGGCAAACTGCCCCATTCATGATTAGGGCTGGGTATCGAGTTCGATACTTTTTAGGCACCGACCGAATTGCCTCGATACCATCGAGTATCGAAAAACGTCTCGTCGTTCGGTACCAAATTTCGATACCTAAGGAGTTAATCTCGTCAACGTCAGTGAGGTGCAGATCGATCAGTGTTTGACATCCGCGAGAGCGATGCGAATACGTACGGAGCAATCTGCTTGTGGTATCTTACTATAGCCTAATACACCGATAGGTCTGCACAGTCGGTCCGCGACTGTGACACTCAGAGATGTTGCTCACACGTGAGTATTTAGTGTGAATGCGTCCCAGCCCCCGTAGCTGTAAGGCTACATTTACACTGGTGCGCTTTTGTTTTAAAATGAAAACGATCCTCGTCGTACTGACGTTTCCACTGCGTTCAAGCCGGCTTTCCACTTACTTAAAACATCAGTAACCAAAAATAACTATGTAAACACCAAAACGCAATATTATTCTGATTTTATTAAGTGATTTTTTTAAGTGGCGAATAGTGGATATAGCTACTGAATTTTATATTCTATTGACAGAATAAGGTTGCGCTGCTGAGGCTCACGCAGCCTCTCCAGGAGAAATCAAAATGCACAACACACACACACACACATATATATATATATATATATATACATACATAAGCTCGATACCATAGAGCCCCCCCACACACACATAACAAATCCCAATTTAACCTGTGCATAAGACGATAAATAAGATTTATATTCCGCTTTTACTCGAAACTCACTTTAAACCACCATCAAGTTTTTGTAATAACTTCCGATTGCCGTGTGTGTTTTGGTCATGCATTGTTGATGAAATGAAATATATTATAACCTCTGAGTCAGAGCAGCGATCATGGAAGAGAGAGCACAGGCAGACAGCGCTAGAAACGGCTAATGCTCATCAGTAAATCAGTAGAAAATGAATAGAAATGATGATTCTGTCTGAGCTAGGTGATTCTGTCACACGCACTAGTGTAAATGTAGCTAACAGATGTGTAAACTGAAGACTATTTGAGCTTTATTAAAACTATTTGCACTGATTTTTTGTTTGTTACATTTTGTTCCTTTGTGCAGTGGCCTTTGAGTCTGTATAAACATCAACAAGCTGAAAAATAAAACCAAAGTTTTTTTTTTTTAGATAATGTAATCTTGTTCAAATAGATTTCATAAAATTGGTATCGAAAAAAGTATCGTTCAGGAACCGGTATCGAAGTCAAGATATCGGTATCGATATCGAAAATTTTTGAACGATACCCAGCCCTATTCATGATTCTGTTGTTCTCACTCGACGAACCTTTCACACCTCCGCCAGGTATGACAGACAATCCTCATTATTCCTTTATCATTATTCTTTTATTTTTATTCAGCCATTATAGACTTTATTCTGGCATTTCAAGGTTTACCAAGCCACATCGCTTCGATCCCAATATACATTTACCCGCCTATTATCAAAAGTCTTTCTAAAAAAATACAACAAAACATTTTCTTGCCACCTTACGTCAATTATTTTGACAAAATACATCGTGAAGCATAATTGCACCTGTTCTGCAGCTGCATTAGAGCTAACATTAGCATCAAGCTGCATAATAATTAATAATTGTTATAATAATAATAATTTATGCATTTAGCAGGTGCTTTTATCCAAAGCGACTTACAGTGCATTCAGACTATACATTTTTTTACCAGTATGTGTGTTCCCTGGGTATCGAACCCACGACCTTTTATGCTGCTAACGCAATGCCCTACCACTGAGCCACAGGAACACATAAGACCATTTATGACATTAATAATACACTTTTATACAAAACTCACTTT
Source organism: Sinocyclocheilus grahami (assembly GCF_001515645.1). Classification (NCBI taxonomy): domain Eukaryota; kingdom Metazoa; phylum Chordata; class Actinopteri; order Cypriniformes; family Cyprinidae; genus Sinocyclocheilus; species Sinocyclocheilus grahami. The sequence goes on along the minus strand of NW_015505562.1, from coordinate 1,138,087 downwards.
AAATTTAATAATCTCCTTTTGCGATCTTATGTGGAATTTGGTCATTTACTGTTGTTAAAATATGCTATTTATAGCCTATTATATCGCTGCACAAATTAGCTTTTCAGATGTACACATTCTTTATTGTTATGAAAATACCCCAAATCTCAAGAAAATCACATACAAACCATATACTATCGTAATCGTGTGTTTATTATTTGGTTATTTCGTGGGTACAGAGGCTTTTCTGTGTTTGTTATGGTCAGATATGAACGCGGAAGAGCAGGGGAGCTTGTGACCGGATGAGACGTAATAAGATTGACCAGGCGACGGGACGAATCAGGTTTCTCTGAGTCACAGCGCGAGCACAGAAGAGTAAACACACCGAGACAGCCCAGGGAGCTGCTAAGTTTCATCAGATCGCGTAAATCAGTGGAAAATGAATAGAAATTATGATTCTGTCTGAAGAAATATGAAGTAAACATGTAAATATGTCTATATATCTCCATGTATATGCATCTTTGGAATATAAGCCTTTATTGACGCTGTTCAGTGAAGCTATGTGAACACAAATAAACCGCTGCAGACGTGACTGAATATGAATGCGTGGTGAATTTCTATTCCAAATATGACGCATACGGATTTATTATTTTGCACTCCTGACATAAAACATTGTTACAGTGACAGTAGTTTAGTAATTTATCAAAACAGTGGTCAAATATCAAAGCTAGCGTCTTTAATCTTTCTACTGATGCACAGTTTGTCCAGATCAAGTAAGAGTGTGATGACGTGTGACGTTTTAACGTGCTGTGAACGTGAAACAACAATAATCTGGGGCCGTCGCCGATCTTTGACAATTAAGGGGTTAATGAGAGTGGTTTAATCACATTTCCCTGTGCTGGTTTCCAGGTTTCCTTCCCAGACTGCGTTCGCTGGGTGACCATTGAGTTTGATCCTCAGTGTGGCACAGCGCAGCCAGAAGATGTCCTCCGTCTCCTGATCCCCAGCCGATCGATGCACTTCTCGGGGCTCGGCTCCAAATCTCTGGTTCACGAGACCATCAACAGCTGGACCGAGCTCAAGAAGTTCTCTGGCTCCAGTGGCTGGCCCACCGCTGTCTTGGTGCTGCCAGGTAACAGCGATGTCCTAGACAGCCAAATTCAGAGCTTTATAAATGTTCACTTATGCTTTCATGCTGATTAACATGCTGTTGACGTGTCAGTATTTGTTGATGTTCAGTTATGAATAAGAGCCCATTTATTGAGAATGTTTACTTAACACCACTTCAAGGCCCTTGAGTGGGAGTCTTTACATTTTCAGCAGATAAAGCTTTATTTTGTCCTACAGAGGGTTTATAAACACCAGATCCCAATCAGGAAGATTTTGGAATTGTTTTTAGAATATTATCTCTGTGAGGTCTGAGATTATATGCACAGATGCTACCTTATCAGTTATATTTTTGTATTGCTGAGATGCTATATTTTTTTTAATGAAAATTTTAAATCAGTTTTTATCTTTGTATTTTCTTAGTTTTTTTATGTTTTAATGTATTTAACTTTCGTTGTTTTAGTACATTAAGTTTTTTCTACTTCATTTTTTTCAGTTAACATTTATTTTTATTTTAAGTAAAGGCAATGTTTATGGTTGTAGTTTTTCTTTTATTAACTATAATAACCCTGCACCTTATTATTATTCAAAGTGAGTTATGCTACACTGACTCGCCCATTAACTGATTTACTTTCTCTAATATCAGGTAACGAAGCCCACTTCTCTTTGGAAACTGCATCAGATTATGTGAAAGACGAGAAAGCCTGTTTCTATGGATTCAAATGTGTAGCTGTTGGTTATGAGTTTAACCCTGGTCTTGATGAGGTATGAAATTCAATATGAATGTGTCTTAAACCTGAGCCCAATGCATGAAATTAAGTATTAACATTTGAGGAACCCTACTTTTTACCCTATGTGGCCTTGCACTGTCAAATTACATAATTTGCATTTCAACATTTACAGAAATATGTAGAAAAGAAACATGAGCAGTGCTGTTGTTCATACAACAAATGTGTATTGAAATCTGGGTGGAAACGGTTTCAGCTTGGACATCTAAATAAAGTTCATTTATATTTACCACTACTAGCATCTCAATTACGGATGGTTTTTGACCAGAGAAAGGAATAGTGATGTATTTGAGGCATCTGTCATGTGGCTGTAAATCTGAATGTAATGTAAATGTGGCTGTGATTTCAGGGAATTATTCAGCTGGAGAAGGAATTGGCCTATTTGGGAAGCGTGTGTGCAGCTGCACTCATGAAAAAGGACCTTGCTCTCCCCATAGGTAAGAATGACTGCTGCTTGCCAGTGCTGAAGAAGATAAGTAGAAACTGTAATGTGATGCTACAAGCTACTCGTAATGTTAAGCAGTTAAAGTAGCTAACTAATATAAAGTAGTGATACCCTTTTAAAGCATACACTACCATTCATAAGTTTGGGGCCAGTAAGATTTTTTTTATAAATAAAGTAATATTTTTCCCAGCCAAGATGCATTACATTTATCAAAAGTGAGAGTTAAAGGTGCCATAGAATGGAAAACTGTATTTACCTTGGCATAGTTGAATAATAACAGTTCTGTACATGGAAATGACATACCGTGAGCCTCAAACGCCATTGTTTCCCCCTTCTATGCACAAAACCACTGAAAAATAGGCGAATCAGAACATAACACCGACTGTGACGTTACAGTCGGGATCACTAATAGTTACGCCCCCAACATTTGCATATACCCACCCATGTTCTAGGCTTGCACAGCCAAATCATCAGAAGTTCTGCAGGTATTGTGAAGAAACAAGCGAGGATAATAGCGAAAATGGCAGATCATGGAAATGAATGTTAAGTTCCAGGCTGTGCAGGGGATGTGAAGTGCAGGGATGGGTTTGTGTTTGTATTCAGAAAGGCACAGAAAGCAAATAACGAGTTCTAATAAAATAACGCGAGCCACTAAAGGGACATGGTTAGCTGCTTGCTAGCAGGTTACATTACAGTAGGCTACATACGATTTCACTTACCACATAAACGGAGTAAGGAGAGATGACTGAGGATGATGGCGAATGATTTACAGATCCTGAGCA
>NW_015505562.1:1108833-1134920 GCF_001515645.1 Sinocyclocheilus grahami | reverse complement strand
GCATTTTATATACAGTATAATTACCCAACGATATAACTGCGAGAGACCGTATTGAAAGATATATTTTCCCTGTGTTTCCTTCCTGCTGTGTGAGCTACTGAAATGAGCCGCACTGTGCAACAGCCAATCAGAGCAGAGCTCAACATTGAGCGGCACTGTAAAACAGCCAATCAGAGCAGAGCTCTACGTTATTATTCATGGCCCTTCCAAATAAGGTAAAAACAGATCATTTCATTCTAGGGACAGATCCCAGGGTTGTAAATGGACATGTAAAACCGTTTCTGGAGATTTTTTGCCCTTACCTAAGCCACATACCTTCTATGTAGATATCAGAGAACAATTTAAAATATTGTATCAATGCATTCTATGGCACCTTTAAGACATATATAATGTTAGAAAAGACTTCTGTTTCAAAAAAAATTCTGTTCCCTTAAATTTTCTATTCATCAAAAAATCCTGAAAAAATGTATCTCAGTTTCCACTGTTGAACTGTTTTCAACATTGATAATAATAAGGAACATTTGTTGAGCAGCAAATCAGCATATTAGACTGATTTCTGTAGGTGACACTGAAGACTGAAGTAATGATGCTGAAAATTCAGCTTTGCCATAACAGAAATAAATTGCTTTTTAAAATATATTATAATAGAAAACAGTTATTTAAAAGTGTGATGTGAAATATTTTTTTGTGTATTTATTTACATATTTACATATAAAGATGTTCGAATTAATCTCAGATAGAGTAACAGGATTTTAATAGATAAAAAAAGGATTAATTTATCTGACCATACCGGATATATATTTTTTAATTGATAAAATTGATGCATTTGCCATTTACACTAGAACTTCAAAAAGTCTTGCGTAGCTTGCTACTGGAAAAGCTACATCTGAGCTATTGAAAAAAGGAAGTTAACTTAATATTTCCTTTATTGGTGCCACTGATAAAATCATAAGCATGAACTTTGTGTCTTTTTCATCTGATTATGTGGATTATGTACCATCTTACAGGAAATGAACTGGAGGAGGATTTGGAGATTTTAGAGGAGGCCTCACTCCAGGTACTGAATTAGAAATAGTTTTGGTGTTTATGAGCACAGTACCATCATCAGACTAAGCTCTAATCGTGTGCTTGTGTCAAGCAGGTTTGTAAAACCCACTCAGGGCTCCTGGGGAAGGGACTGGCGCTTTCTCACTCTCCCACAATCCTAGAGGCGCTGGAGGGCAACCTGCTGCTGCACCTGCAGACTAACGAGCACTCCTTCCTAGAGGACTTCATCACCTGTGTGCAGAACTCCAGCGGCGGGCGGCTCGCCAGGTTGGTCTCAAATATTTTTCAGCTCCCTTTATTTATAAAGAATCTAATATGTACTGTTTATACATCCTTTAAAACCTGGCCCTCATCTTAGCATCTTTACCATTCTGCTGTCCCAGGTGGCTTCAGCCAGACTCCTACGCAGACCCTCAGAAGACCTCGCTCATACTCAACAAAGACGACATCCGCTGTGGCTGGCCCACTACTGTTGTGGTGCAGACCAAAGACCAATATGGAGATGTTGTGCATGTGCCAAACATGAAGGTTAACATCTTTCTCATATCAAAAGGTATGTTATGAAACCAGCATATACCTAACTGTCTCTGCTCTGTGTTTTAGGTTGAAGTCAAGGCTGTTCCTGTCTCTCAGAAGAAGTCCCTCCAGCAGGAGAACATGAAGAAACTGCAGCGTTTGCCAGGCAGCTCCTCTAATTCCACATCAGGCACTGACCTCACCTACGGTGGCCACCCACCGCCCAAACTGGAGGCGACATATGAGCCCATGATCATCAAAGAGGCCCGATATATCGCCATCACCATGATGAAGGTTCCTCTCATCTCTTGACTTGATAAACACAGTAGCTGCAAAAATGATTTGGATTGGGGCTGCCTAATTAATTGATCTAGTACTGAAATTGTGATATGGGTTAGTGCGATTAATAAATGGCAAAGGGCTGCAGTTTAATTTTACTATACATTTTCACGTTCCAAACGTGTAATGAGAAGCAACAACAAAAGAGACATTTTAAGGACTTTCCATCAAAATGAATGTTCACTAATTTAACATTTGAAAATTAAGAAATTAAACCAGCCATAAAGATTAGTATTGTAATTTTACAGTTGCAATGTAAAGTAAAATCTAATTATTATTAGTAATAGTAGTATTGTTTAAATACAAATTTTTCTCTATTTTTTTATTTATTATAATTTTTTTTATGGTGAAATATTACAACAGTAAGATTTCTTATTTTATTGTCCCCCTCCCCCTTTTTTGTACAACATTTTGGCCAAATTGTGCAGCCCTACAAACAAGCGCAGCAATTTTTTAAAAATTGCATTTAAAATCGCAATAAGTTTTTATCCGAAAATTTGTTTTTCAGAATTTTTCTTTCTCTCTAAATCAGGCGGCATTATTTGGACATTTAAGTCACACTTTATGTAATGTAATGGAATTAATGGCAGATCGTTTCTTCTGTATTGTGATGAACAACCACGTGAAATGGATTATTGAGGAAAAAAAATGTAGGGCCGATATTTGATTCTATCCATTGTTTGTTCATTAGATTTTGAGATGTGGCCATTGCACTCAAAAATCAATGCAAATTTGCAGTTAATTCTTGGATGAATCATTCAATATAAGATCAATAACATGCATTTACAAAATATATAGGGTGAATTTTCATTACGTCAACTTTTTTACATTGTCACTTACTTTTTTTTTAATGCAGGCATATGAAAATTACTCCTTTGAAGAGCTTCGCTTCGCCTCACCGACACCAAAGAGGTTCAAAGACTATTTTGCTACCTGTCACATATAAATTACAAACAAATTCAAATGTAAGACCGGGTTTCATGTTCAGTGTTCACTTTTTACTCAGACCCAGTGAGAACATGCTTATCCGGGCAAACACAGACGGCACCTACAGCGCTAACTGGACCCCTGGTGCTGTTGGGCTGTACACCATTCATGTGACCATCGATGGCATTGAGATTGGTAACTGCTTTTCAGGATTTATTCATCTTCATTTTAGAGCTCTGTGTTTGGAGGGTGTCTAAAGTGGATCATGAAAGCTTCTAGTGCTCAAATAGGTTTTCAAAATCAGTAGTTTCTTCAGAAAATTAGAAAAAAAAAGAAAATATGATTTATAGTCGTTTTGCATGAAGTCTTTGTTTTTTGTTTTTGTAGTAACTTAATATTACAGTGCTCATGAAATGGGTTTGCTGACTAGAATAATGTTTGTTCAGATGCTGGTCTGGAGGTGGAGGTCAAAGATCCACCCAAAGGAATGATCCCTCCTGGCACACAGATGGTCAAACCTAAAGCTGAACCTCAGCCTAGCAAGGTGAGTTCCCAAATTCCCAAGCGACTACGGATCAGGTCTGACCACTTCAGCCATTCAATTTATACCACATTCAAAAGTTTGGGTTGGTAAGATTGGTAAAAAAAAATACAAAAATTACCAAGGCTGCATTTATTTGACCAGAAATACAGTTAAACAGTAATATTGCAGAATATTATTACAATTTGAAAACTTTTCTGTTCGAATATATTTTAAAATAGTTTATTCCTGTGATGCAAAGCTGAATTTTCAGCATCATTACTCCAGTCTTCAGTGTCACATGATCCTGCAGAAATCATTCTGATTAGCTGATTTGCTGCTCAAGAAACAATGTTGAAAACAGTTGTGCTGCTTAATATTTTTGTGAAAACCTTGACACATTTTCCCCTGCTTTTTGATGAATGGAAAGGATTCATAATAATGATCCCAAACTTTTCAGCGGTAGTGTAAATGTTCACAACTGGACTGTTATTCTCTGGAAATGATGATCAAAAATGTGTTCCACTGAAGAAGATAGTATATGATTACAGCATTTATTTTATGAACTGTATGATTGTGGAAGTTGACATCCTGTGGCTGGATAATCTCAGTATCCATTATTTATTACTTAATTATTTATAAATATTTTGTCAATTTACTTGTAGCTTACACCTAGCATCTATTACTTATTATATATATATACACACACACATTGGTACGTTCATTTTTGATTATATAGGTGAAAGTTAGTGTGGAGGGCTAGAGACTATTTATACATACGAGTGCAAATTAGGGCTGTGCGATTTGGGGGAAAATATCAAATTGCGATTTGATTTGCGATTTTAAATTTGTCAAGCTTCAACTCAATATTGTCAATAATGTGCAGCACAGTATGGGTATCATTACCCTGCTGAAAAAAACAATAGAAACCGCGATTTCGATTCAATTTCGATTAATCGCACAGCCCTGGTGCAAATAGTGTTACTGTTTGTTTTTTTTCATCGTGTATTTCTTTACTGTGCATTGAACTGGGAAACAAGCAACATCAAATGTCATTGCTGCCGAATGTCTCTCAGCTCATCGGATGGACTGACGTTTCTCTCGTCTGACAGGATCTGCGGTTCTGTGCTCTCTGTGCTGTGAAGCCTCGCTCTCTGACTGCAGCTTCCTGCCATCTTCTCATCTGTCTCACTGTCTCTCTGTCTCTCCCCCTCTGCTTCTCTCAGGTGCGCAAATTTGTGGCCAAGGACAGCGCAGGGCTGCGTGTGCGTAGTCACCCCTCTCTGCAGAGCGAACAGATAGGCATAGTCCAAGTCAATGGCACCATCACATTCATTGACGAGGTAAACCGCTCTAGAATAGGGCCAAACTGTTCTGAATTCAAGTCCTTTTCTGTTTTCTCTTTCTTTAATCTGTGAACATAAGTATGAATGATTGATTAATATTCTGTTTTAAAACAAAAGGCTTTTAAAACAATTTCTGCATCTCTCTAAGCTTTCAGTTTGACTTTTGATTTGGTTTATTTGCCTATCCTTTGCTTCATTCACATGCAGGAGACTTTGAGGCTGTAGTTAAATCTCAAATAGGAACTATCTATTCCAGCCAATTGCTAAAAAGCCCATTGCTGCATGCCAATCACTCATAGCTCCTATTAGAGCCAATCTCACATCCACAATGCTGTCGGTTGCTCTGAAGGCCCTTTCACATGACTGGCAGGTGCATTGAACTCTGTGGAGAAAAGCGTCAGCTACAGCCTTACCAAGAAGCTTGCCTCAATCATTTGCTGTTGACCTTTCAAAGCACATCTAATTGGAAAAACTGCATGACATTTGCATGACAGGCCAAACTATTTTTATATTAAACACAGTTTGCATTTAAAATTTTGGACACATTTAACTGAATTTATTTTTCATTTTATAGAATACTTTGTATATGCATCTTATTAATTACATAATATATTATCAATTCAAATCTGTTGTTTTAATATTTATACACTACCGTTTAGAAGTTTGGTCAATAAAATAATTCTATATATGTTTATAGAAGTCTCTGCATTCATGTGATTAAAAAAACATTTTTATAATGAAAAATAACTGAACTATTTTATAACTGTTTTAATATACATTTTAACATTTTTTACATTTTTTATTTAAGCTGAATTTACTCCAGTCTTTAGAGTCACATGATCCATCTGAAGTCATAGTAATATGCTGATTTGGTGCTCAAGAAACTTTTTCAACATTTCTATTCAAACATTTTTATCAATATTGAAAACAGTTCAGATGCTGCCTAATATTTTAGGGGAAACTGTTGTACTTTTTTTCAGGATTCTTTAGCATTTATTGGAAATAGAAATCTTTTGTAACATTATAAATTATTTTTGATAAATTCTGTTCAATTTAATAAATTTTTGCTGAATAATATTATTAATTTCTTACTGTGATTTCTTACGTATTCAGCTAATCTTACTGCCCCCAGACTTTTGAAGGGTTTTGTATTATCTAATAATTATTTAAATATTATATTACCAAATTTGGATCAGTGTTTAATGCTTAAAATTGTTTTTGCAGATTAATTGCTTTGCAAAACTAAAATAACTTTTTTTAATGGATTTGTTGGAATGGATAGTAAGGGAATCAAATGAATATTAAAATATGTATATATATATATATATTATTTTATTTTCATGTCCAAACTTTTGAGTGGTAGTGTAAACTTCCTACTGTCTTGTTAACTGGCAGAAGTTACCCTTTCGATGGCACTGCAGTGCTTTTCACATGCTCAAAGTAGCGCATGACTCTCGTGCTGAGCATGTTGAAGCTTGAACTTGAGTCACGTGAAAGGGCCTGTTGTTCCCTGCTGACAACCGCCAATAGCATTTACATGCATATACAAATTCTGTAGATGACGCATCTCATTTTCCCTCAACTGGACTTCCACTGTAAATCCAATTAGTTGGTGCTGCGCATTAACGCGATTGGCTCTGCAGCCTCAGAGGCTCGTGCGAGAGGCGTCTTAGCAGTTACAGGAGGGCATGGCTCCGCTCTGTTGCTTGTTTCCCATAGATCCACAATGATGATGGTGTCTGGCTCAGACTGAATGATGAGACAGTAAAGAAGTATGTTCCCAACATGAATGGGTACACTGAAGCCTGGTGCCTCTCTTTTAACCAGCATCTGGGCAGAAGCCTCCTCGTCCCTGTCGACGTAAGTAAAAGGCCCTTCGTAGATTAGCCGGAGCCCCTACATATTCCTCATTTGGGAACGGGATTTGTAACTGCCAGCATGTTTAGGGTGATCATTCGATATACTTCAGTTTGGCTCATTTTACAGTGAACCATGGGCATCTAATGACCCACTCCCAAATGTCTACATGCATGCTGTGTCGATTACTTACAAAGACCAACTAAATGTGTCTGCATGTGTTAGTGCTACGGTGTAGTTTAGTTTGAGCATGATCACTCGGAGACCAGGATGGAGAGTGTTATGGGTGGGTGCATGTTGCCAGTCCCTTGCCTTATTAACTCCTGGTTGAAAGTCACTAACTCATGCACACTGTTTTGTAGGGCTGCACGATTATGACAAAGTTCATATTTTGCAAGATTTTGCATTTATGTTCACATTAAAATATTATGTTTCTTGTTAAGAAAATAATCCGGTTTATACCACATCTACACCTTGTTTATTATAAAGACTGGAATATACTAATCTTAAAGAGTTAGTTGAAAATTCTGTAATTAATTACTCACCCTCATGTCGTTCTAAACCCGTAAGACCTCCGTTCATCTTCGAAACACAAATTAAGATCTTTTTGATGAGTTCTGAGAGCTCTCTGACCCTCCCATAGACAGCAATGAAATTACCACAATCAACGTCCAGAAACGTAGCAAGGAGATCAGTAAAAGACATCAGGGGTTCAACAGTAATTTTACGAAGCTACGAGAATACTTTTTGTACGCAAAGAAAACAAAAATAACGACTTTATAACACGTGACGCAGCTGACATGGAGTAGCATACGATGTTTACGTTCAGTGGATACTCTCCAATATGGCACCAGGGTGACGCGGAGGAAGTCGTTATTTTTGTTTTCTTTGCGTACAAAAAGTATTCTCGTAGCTTCGTATAATTACGGTTCAACCCCATTGTTACCCACATTAAAGCACTGGGCATCATACACTTTACCAACTTTGTAAACAGTTACAGAGAAAAACTGGGTGTCAGCAAAATTGCATAGAAATGTGCACCTCTTTGCTAGGAGACACATGACCAAGGCTTTAAATTCGATTAATTGCGATTTGATCCAAATATTATATTACCAAATTTGGATCAGTGTTTAATGCTTAAAATTGTTTTTGCAGATTAATTGCTTTGCAAAACTAAAATAACTTTTTTTAATGGATTTGTTGGAATGGATAGTAAGGGAATCAAATGAATATTAAAATATGTATATATATATATATATTATTTTATTTTCATGTCCAAACTTTTGAGTGGTAGTGTAAACTTCCTACTGTCTTGTTAACTGGCAGAAGTTACCCTTTCGATGGCACTGCAGTGCTTTTCACATGCTCAAAGTAGCGCATGACTCTCGTGCTGAGCATGTTGAAGCTTGAACTTGAGTCACGTGAAAGGGCCTGTTGTTCCCTGCTGACAACCGCCAATAGCATTTACATGCATATACAAATTCTGTAGATGACGCATCTCATTTTCCCTCAACTGGACTTCCACTGTAAATCCAATTAGTTGGTGCTGCGCATTAACGCGATTGGCTCTGCAGCCTCAGAGGCTCGTGCGAGAGGCGTCTTAGCAGTTACAGGAGGGCATGGCTCCGCTCTGTTGCTTGTTTCCCATAGATCCACAATGATGATGGTGTCTGGCTCAGACTGAATGATGAGACAGTAAAGAAGTATGTTCCCAACATGAATGGGTACACTGAAGCCTGGTGCCTCTCTTTTAACCAGCATCTGGGCAGAAGCCTCCTCGTCCCTGTCGACGTAAGTAAAAGGCCCTTCGTAGATTAGCCGGAGCCCCTACATATTCCTCATTTGGGAACGGGATTTGTAACTGCCAGCATGTTTAGGGTGATCATTCGATATACTTCAGTTTGGCTCATTTTACAGTGAACCATGGGCATCTAATGACCCACTCCCAAATGTCTACATGCATGCTGTGTCGATTACTTACAAAGACCAACTAAATGTGTCTGCATGTGTTAGTGCTACGGTGTAGTTTAGTTTGAGCATGATCACTCGGAGACCAGGATGGAGAGTGTTATGGGTGGGTGCATGTTGCCAGTCCCTTGCCTTATTAACTCCTGGTTGAAAGTCACTAACTCATGCACACTGTTTTGTAGGGCTGCACGATTATGACAAAGTTCATATTTTGCAAGATTTTGCATTTATGTTCACATTAAAATATTATGTTTCTTGTTAAGAAAATAATCCGGTTTATACCACATCTACACCTTGTTTATTATAAAGACTGGAATATACTAATCTTAAAGAGTTAGTTGAAAATTCTGTAATTAATTACTCACCCTCATGTCGTTCTAAACCCGTAAGACCTCCGTTCATCTTCGAAACACAAATTAAGATCTTTTTGATGAGTTCTGAGAGCTCTCTGACCCTCCCATAGACAGCAATGAAATTACCACAATCAACGTCCAGAAACGTAGCAAGGAGATCAGTAAAAGACATCAGGGGTTCAACAGTAATTTTACGAAGCTACGAGAATACTTTTTGTACGCAAAGAAAACAAAAATAACGACTTTATAACACGTGACGCAGCTGACATGGAGTAGCATACGATGTTTACGTTCAGTGGATACTCTCCAATATGGCACCAGGGTGACGCGGAGGAAGTCGTTATTTTTGTTTTCTTTGCGTACAAAAAGTATTCTCGTAGCTTCGTATAATTACGGTTCAACCCCATTGTTACCCACATTAAAGCACTGGGCATCATACACTTTACCAACTTTGTAAACAGTTACAGAGAAAAACTGGGTGTCAGCAAAATTGCATAGAAATGTGCACCTCTTTGCTAGGAGACACATGACCAAGGCTTTAAATTCGATTAATTGCGATTTGATCCCTTCCGAAATAAACGTTTGCTTTAGAACGTATCACCTTATTATTTCCATGGTGTTTGTCATACACGTGACACACCGCAGCCACAATAGCACTGTATGACAGATGTATCACTTTTTTTATTTCGTTTCTCCTTTTTTATTCAAAATATTCACAAACTTTGTTAACTATGTCATCAACTGTCTGATATTTTGATTCTCGAATATGTGTAAGTGAATGTGTTTTGTTGTTTACAAACTAGTGTTGTCAAAAGTACCGACTTCGGTACCAGTCGGTACTGAAATTTTAAAAACGTCCATTTCTCGCTAACATTTGAGCGCTGTTGAGCCAATTCTTAAACATTGCTGATTGGCCAATGTGTTCACGCGCTCAACAGATATGACTGTGATTGGCTACAATGATCATCGCTTCTCGCTCTTCACTGTGCGTTTACATAGAAGCACACGGGAGCGTTTGAACAAACACAAACCCACATTGTTACCCACATTAAAACACAAACCCACAATGTTACCCACATTAAAACACAAACCCACATTGTTCGGTGTGGTTTTGCAGCTATCAGAGCAGAAAGGAAAGCTGTTGCTCTCCACATTGTTTTTCATTTTATGTTTATATGTAAAGTGTGCAAGCATTTTCGCAGTTGTAGATTGATAGATAAGAAAAAGCCCACTCATACACCCGAACATTGACCCTCCCATTAAAGTAATCTGAAAAGTGGTTGAAAGTGAACAAAAGAGATGGATTAAAACACCAGGTGCAGTGTTTCCCACAGACTTAAGGCTGATTTATACTTCTGCGTCGGACCTACGCCGTAGGTTATGCGTCAGTTTTAATTTATACTTCTGCGTTGTTGTCCGCGTCAACGTGCAGTACACATGCAAACCGCTAGTCAGCAGTTTCCACGGGCATGTTGCTGGTGTAACCCGCAGTACCACGGCAAAAGCCGAAGAAGCGGCTCGTCGGAGAAGCATTATAGCCGTGACGGCGGCAAATAAATATCAAATCATTAAATCATTATTTAAAACTACAAAAAGGAGACAACAACGGAACAGGAGATGATGGCATTCTTTCAATCTGCACAAGGACTTGTACCACGGCAGATCAACATTGTTTGTTGCGGACAACTATTGATGTAAAATGCTATGTAGTATAATAAATGATAAGACACTTGTTCTTTGCTTTGTTTTATTTTATATAAGAAGGTGTAACATTAAAATATATTAAAGTGCACATAAACGCACACAAAACTCAAGTACATATGGAGGGAGGGGTTCTCGCAGACCAATCACAGCACTTGCGGTCTGCGTAGAATTGACGCGCTGTTAGATTTTTGGAGAGGTGCACGTCAGGCTACGGCGTATAGGGGTGTGCGTCTATGTGTAAGCTATGGCGTAGGTCCGACGCAGAAGTACAAATCAGCCTTTACACTCTTTGTGTCGTGGCACTTCGCCTGGGGGAAATATATATGTATATAATGTAAATATAAAACAGCAGACAGTTTTATTGAAAGTGCAAATTCCTTCTCTGCCAGCAGGAGGCGCTTTAGGAGTGGCAGAAATAGCGGTTTCCCCGGTAATGGCTGTAATCAAAGCAGTGCTGCGCTCATGAACGCTACTTTATCAGGCATTATAGGAAAGATTAAATGAAAATGACATCAAAACTTTTCTGAAGACAATCGGTGCCCTTCAAAAAAGATACATTTAGTTAAAAACACCCGTGCCGCGTTTTGATTTTGAAACGTGCAGTGCTCATGTTTATTCAACGAAGTCAAAGCCTTTTGGAAAATCTATTTGTGGCGGTCAGTGTTGATATTGTGCGGGCCACCACAAATAAATCAATGTATGGGAAACACTGAGTTGTGAATGGGAATGTGTCTGCCTTGTCTAGCTGTGATCTGATTGACCAAAATGTATCTTAATACCAGGTGTAAACGGGGCCAGATTCTGAAGCAAATAAAAACACAAAAAATCTGTCTATAATACATTATAAGATTTTCTGCAAAATAGGCCAATTACTGCATCCCAAAATCTGCAGACTGACTTTGACTTTCTCCAACTAGCGTTAACTTCCAGACTGCAAATCAAGAGCAAAATCCTGTGCAAATGTTTTGTGTATTCCAGTGTTCTAGGTTTGGCATATCACTCGTTCCGCTGTATGTTAGCATCTACACTATCTACATTGTAAGTGAGTGGTGTAACATGTCATGATTGTTTTTGATTTGCTTTTACAGCTTTTTTTGGAATGTCAGGTCATGTTTCTTCAACTTTCTTTTTCGTAACAGAAATAAAACAAGTCCAATGCGCAAACAAGGTGACAGGAATACACCTAAAGGAAATGCTGTAATTGATACTTCATGATTAGTTTATTGTGACAGCTGTAATCATAATCTCTTTGATTAATTGTGCAGCCCTACTGTGTTGTTACTTGTTGTATTATATGTGGTGTGAAAAATAGCTCTTGTGTGGTAACGAATATCAGTGTACAGAGCTTTGCTGTTTGCTGGTCATGACATGAGCTGCATCAGTGTGGCCCAATGAAAACTGTAATCTCTTCACATAACCAATCTGAAATTGCAAAGATTAATTTGCTTAAAAATTTGTTCAGTGAAACCTTTTCAGCATTTGGTTTAAAGGTGATTGATCTGTTTAAATTTCTCACACTGAATTAGCTGTCGGGGTCCCGCAACTTTTAATGAGGTTCTGCCATGAAACAAGCCGTTGTCCTAAGCCAAGGCCTGAAAGCAAGTGATTCGGAGAGCATAATTGCCTCTGGATGTGAAAATATCAACAAGGCTCCCAGTATGAACAGCATGGCACACCACCAATCTTTTTTGGAAGATTATGAAGCTTCATATTTCTTATGTGATTTATTTTTCATTTGCCGTATTTTGATGTGATTTAAATTCTGTTGCAATTGGAGCACAATCTTCTGCAGAATTAGGATCGTTTTGTTTGCTAGACCTTCTTCTCAGCCGCCAAATTCTTCTTGTACTGTCTCATGAAGAAAATTCAAAAGAATTAAAATGCACATAAAGAAACTGTCACTGCAACAAATCCATCTCTTCCAAAAAAAGACAAACCATGCCATCTGCGTTTCTAATTGAAGGGAATTCCCGATCGTGTTTTGACTTGCTTATAATCTGTTGCTCAGAATATCTTTAGCACTAGCCAAGGAGTCAGGGATATCGACTTTTTGTCTTGGACGACCTTATCTTGTTTTCCTCAGGTGAGTTGTGAGATGGGGTGTGTGTAGCTTGGCTGCTGCTTTGCTTTTCGCCAGTGTTTCTCATGTTTTTGAGACGTTTTAGATTGTGATTTTTACATGTAGTACTGGAGAATCATCAGAGTTGCATGTTTAATTGTGTAAATTGTGTGAGTGAAACAAATATATTTTACCATCTTTTCCTTGTATGCACAAAGTTTCCAGTAACACGTTTTGAACCTAATGGTCATTACATTACGTTTATGTTAATCTTGGGTAAAGCTTTTTGCGTTTTCATGTCGTAGTTCACAATTAAAACAATTGAAATTCAGTTGCATGAGGATTTAAAGAAATAGTTCACCCACAAAATAAAAATGTTGTCATTATTTACTCACCTTCGTGTCCTTTTTAAAAATTTGTATGTTGTTTTCTTCCATGAAACACAAAAGGTTAATACATTTTTGAGGAATTTTCACACACTTTATGACAGTTAATATTGACCACATCTGTTAAAGGGTTAGTTCACCCAAAAAAGAAAATTCTGTCATTAATTACTCACCCTTGTGTTGTTCGAAACCCGTAAGACATTCATTCATCTTCGGAACACAATTTAAGATATTTTTGATGAAATATGAGAGCTCTCTGACCCTCCCATAGACAGCAAGGTAACTACCACGTTCAAGGTCCAGAAAAGTACCAAGATGATCGACAAAGTAGTCCGTGTGACATCAGTGGTTCAACTGTAAAGTTACGAAGCTGCGAGAATTGTGGACGCGCGTTCACGACAGTATCATGACACGAGCGTGTGGCGGCGCTGACCCAGATCTGGCGTGACGTCGTCATTATGCCGGATACTGTCGTGAACGCAGTAGAGACAAAAATTTGGAATAAAGTCGTTATTTTTGGGGGGTTTTGCGCAAAAAAGTATTCTCGTAGCTTTGTAACTTTACAGTTGAACCACTGATGTCACACGGACTACTTTGTCGATCATCTTGGTACTTTTCTGGACCTTGAACGTGGTAGTTACCTTGCTGTCTATGGGAGGGTCAGAGAGCTCTCATATTTCATCAAAAATATCTTAAATTGTGTTCCGAAGATGAATGAATGTCTTACGGGTTTCGAACAACACGAGGGTGAGTAATTAATGACAGAATATTCATTTTTGGGTGAACTAACCCTTTAAGCTCAGAAAAACAATTTATGCAAATAAGTTTGATGATGATGTTAAAGTAGTCCAACCATATATGGAAAAGATTCTTCAAAATTCTCCTTTTGTGTTCCATGGTACAAATAACAACATAATGCATAATAATAATGACAGAATTTACATTTTTGGGTGAACGACTTATTAAAGCTGAATATGTGAATGCATGTTTTTGTTTTCCCTCACACAAAGGCAAAATGATTTTTGTCAGTTTATGAACAGCATGTCTATATAGTATTAGTCAGCAAAACTTGACATCAGAACACACTGTTATGTTTGTTATAATGATCTTCATTCCACACAGTTAGGATAAGATGATGTTTGTAAAGATTGTCTTTCTTTGTATTTAGAAGCACAATTGGCAAGTTTATGTATATACGTTATTTTCAAAAATACATTAACCTTACTTGAATGTGCTGCTTCTATGAAATGTATTTTCAATTTTTGAATTAAAATTCATTTTTATATTTTTTTTAAGGGACAAAAATGTCAAGGTTGTGCAATTGTCCTATAATCATAATCTTTCTTTGTTGAAAATAGAATTAACTGATTTTTCTTTTTAATCACATAGGACGATTTAATCTAAAAAATAGATTGAATATTTTGAAAACATACATTTTGTAATGCACCACTTACTTTAAAAATTAAATTAACCAGTGTCCTTTGGTTTTGCAGGAGGGCAGGTCAGATTTGGATGATTATGGAAAGGAGACCAGTGGCCACCCTTCCCAGGATGCCAATGTACGTGACCTGGGTGCAGGCCAGGGTGGCGGACCGGGTCTTTATAAGGTAGTGAAGACCGGACCTTCGGGTCACAACATCAGAAGCTGCCCAAACCTTAGAGGTATCCCCATTGGAATGTTAGTTCTGGGGAACAAAGTCAAGGCTGTAGGCGAGGTATGGACTCCCAACTGTGTTACTGTGGCTGCCAATAAATGACTAATTAGCCAGATTTCTTACTAGTTCTGCAGTTTCTGTAACACAAATTCTTCATTTTTCTTTAGACGATTAGAGAACCCTTTGTGTAGCGTTTTTTGATAAAGGCCATACATGCTATGGCCCTGGCGTGGGTGTGGTGTTGTTCTGTTCACATTATTAAAGCCCCTCTCAAGAATCACCAAGCATGGCTTCAGCTTTTGCACAGTAACAGTACAGTATAATCTGGCATGCTCTTTAGGAAAATCTGTGTGATGCAACAATTAATAAATGATCCTAATTACCTATTAACAATAATGACAGATGAAGCTTGTGAATTAAAAAAAAACTGAAGTCATATGATAATTTCCACTCTGTAAACACCTGGGTTGAGCAAAATTCAGAATTAAGAATAGGTTTCCTTTTAATTTGGGATTGTGAATTTGAATTGAATTACAGTAGTTCTGACCCATAGGATGTGGAACTGGATTTTGAATTGGAATGATAGGAAGAGCAACTTAATTAATTGTAATTCTAAGAAATTCAATTACTCAAACATGCACATTTTTGTTGTGAAACAGAACACAAATAATTACATCATTACTTTGAGTAATTGTCAATTTATTATTATATTATATATTGTTAGGTAACAATGTTGATATTGTAGAAATAGACAATGTAGAAAAAAATACTAACAAATTATTGTTAAAACTAGGGATGTTAATTTTAACTGGTTAACCGACTGTAAAAATTTTGACCGATTAATACAATCAGTTAAACGGTTTAAAAAGTCATTTAATTATTTATTTTTTCAGTAATTAATCAAAATATTTAAAAATGTTTGCTTGGTTAAAATACGCTACGCGTATAAAAAAAGTGTTTTTTAGGGGGAAAAAACATAAGTCGCGTATAAGTCGCATTTTATTGTTTCATTCAGAAATAGGCCTAATGCCGACACAAAATGTTTACAAACATTATAATAAACACTGTAAACATAGCTAGGCTATTTTAGTTCCCCTCACTTCACAACAAATCCTTTCAATTAACAGTATTTAGAAAAGAACAAGAATTAAAAATATAAGAAGCTATAGCAATATAAACGACAATATAAAATTAATTTAGGCTAAAACTAAACTGAAACAACGTTGCGTCTCTCATTCCACACAAAATCAAATGTTTCCATATTCGCGATGTATTTGAATGGCAAATTATTATTTATTATGTAGCCTACTTCACTCGCATTCCAATATCCACGTAAAACAAAATGTTTTGCATAACATCATTCACGGTGATAACGCTTAATGGCACAGATTTTGCTAAAAAAAATTTAGTTTTTTTTTTCCATATGTTTGACTGACTGTATTTTATTATAATAATGAACAGGCTGCATTATTGTCAAGGTAGCAATGCTTAACTGTGTGGGCACATGCGGCGCCGGTGCAATTACTTGAATTTTTTCTTTCTAACAGTGGAAGAAACTACTCCTTTTAGTCCTAAAGATAATCAGAATTGTAAAAGGTTTGCCTTTATTTGTGTACATTCACAATAAAAACAAATCTTGGTGCTTTTGTAAAATAAGCCTAAAAGAAAAATAGGATGCCGCTTTATGTCGTCTGCTTCCTTTCGCGCAGCACAAAAATGAACCGAAACTCTGCATATACGTGACCTGGGTGCAGGCCAGGGTGGCGGACCGGGTCTTTATAAGGTAGTGAAGACCGGACCTTCGGGTCACAACATCAGAAGCTGCCCAAACCTTAGAGGTATCCCCATTGGAATGTTAGTTCTGGGGAACAAAGTCAAGGCTGTAGGCGAGGTATGGACTCCCAACTGTGTTACTGTGGCTGCCAATAAATGACTAATTAGCCAGATTTCTTACTAGTTCTGCAGTTTCTGTAACACAAATTCTTCATTTTTCTTTAGACGATTAGAGAACCCTTTGTGTAGCGTTTTTTGATAAAGGCCATACATGCTATGGCCCTGGCGTGGGTGTGGTGTTGTTCTGTTCACATTATTAAAGCCCCTCTCAAGAATCACCAAGCATGGCTTCAGCTTTTGCACAGTAACAGTACAGTATAATCTGGCATGCTCTTTAGGAAAATCTGTGTGATGCAACAATTAATAAATGATCCTAATTACCTATTAACAATAATGACAGATGAAGCTTGTGAATTAAAAAAAAACTGAAGTCATATGATAATTTCCACTCTGTAAACACCTGGGTTGAGCAAAATTCAGAATTAAGAATAGGTTTCCTTTTAATTTGGGATTGTGAATTTGAATTGAATTACAGTAGTTCTGACCCATAGGATGTGGAACTGGATTTTGAATTGGAATGATAGGAAGAGCAACTTAATTAATTGTAATTCTAAGAAATTCAATTACTCAAACATGCACATTTTTGTTGTGAAACAGAACACAAATAATTACATCATTACTTTGAGTAATTGTCAATTTATTATTATATTATATATAACAATGTTACAATGTTGATATTGTAGAAATAGACAATGTAGAAAAAAATACTAACAAATTATTGTTAAAACTAGGGATTAACTGGTTAACTGGTTAACCGACTGTAAAAATTTTGACCGATTAATACAATCAGTTAAACGGTTTAAAAAGTCATTTAATTATTTATTTTTTCAGTAATTAATCAAAATATTTAAAAATGTTTGCTTGGTTAAAATACGCTACGCGTATAAAAAAAGTGTTTTTTAGGGGGAAAAAACATAAGTCGCGTATAAGTCGCATTTTATTGTTTCATTCAGAAATAGGCCTAATGCCGACACAAAATGTTTACAAACATTATAATAAACACTGTAAACATAGCTAGGCTATTTTAGTTCCCCTCACTTCACAACAAATCCTTTCAATTAACAGTATTTAGAAAAGAACAAGAATTAAAAATATAAGAAGCTATAGCAATATAAACGACAATATAAAATTAATTTAGGCTAAAACTAAACTGAAACAACGTTGCGTCTCTCATTCCACACAAAATCAAATGTTTCCATATTCGCGATGTATTTGAATGGCAAATTATTATTTATTATGTAGCCTACTTCACTCGCATTCCAATATCCACGTAAAACAAAATGTTTTGCATAACATCATTCACGGTGATAACGCTTAATGGCACAGATTTTGCTAAAAAAAATTTAGTTTTTTTTTTCCATATGTTTGACTGACTGTATTTTATTATAATAATGAACAGGCTGCATTATTGTCAAGGTAGCAATGCTTAACTGTGTGGGCACATGCGGCGCCGGTGCAATTACTTGAATTTTTTCTTTCTAACAGTGGAAGAAACTACTCCTTTTAGTCCTAAAGATAATCAGAATTGTAAAAGGTTTGCCTTTATTTGTGTACATTCACAATAAAAACAAATCTTGGTGCTTTTGTAAAATAAGCCTAAAAGAAAAATAGGATGCCGCTTTATGTCGTCTGCTTCCTTTCGCGCAGCACAAAAATGAACCGAAACTCTGCATATATATATATATATATATATATATATATAGCCTAGCTTTATTATGTTTTTCTCCGCTGGCAGAAGCGCTGCAGGTGCGTGATGTGATATGATATGACCATGTGAATCCTCATGTTCTGTTGTTTGCTGCTTTTTGCGCATGTAAAATTAATCCCCGGAAAACAAATGTTAGTATTTTTTAACAAGTCACAGACACTTATCCTTTCTAATTTAATTAAATTCTACTTTAAAATAATCTTGTCGGTTAATGGTTAACAATCGGTTAACGAGTGTCAGTTGTCGGTTAGAAAAAATAACCGAAATGAACATCCCTAGTTAAACCTACTTCAATTTAGATGAATTTTCTTTGAGTTTTATTTCATTATAATTGTACTTCCTTAAATTCAAATTACAATTCTGCATCTGGTTTCGTCTCAGTTCAAATTCAGGAATTGAATGGGAATTCTGAATGGTGCACAATCTTGGTAAACACCTGTCTTTTATGGCATTTGAATGGTCTCCATGTGTGATCATGGAAGGGCTGGACTTTGCCTCTTTCTTCTCTCAGTAGAGGGTGTGGTGTGTCATGCTGTCCTCAAATGCTCTCCTAAAGTCGCTGTTTCTGAGCCTCCCAACTTACACAGATACTGCTATTCATCTCACGTCAAATTTAAAACAGTGTCTTTGTTCGAACTGGTTTCAATTCATAAATCCTGAGAATTGAAGGGTACATCATATACAGGTGCATCTCAATAAATTAGAATGTCGTGGATGGTGTTGGTGTGCTTGACTGGCCAGCAAACTCACCAGACCTGTCTTGACCTATTGTCAAGAGGAAAATGAGACCAAAAAATGCAGATGAGCTGAAGGCCACTGTCAAAGAAACCTGGGCTTCCATACCACCTCAGCAGTGCCACAAACTGATCACCTTCATGCCACGCCGAATTGAGGTAGTAATTAAAGCAAAAGGAGCCCCTACCAAGTATTGAGTACATGTACAGTAAATGAACATACTTTCCAGAAGGCCAACAATTCACTAAAAAATTTTTTTTTTATTGGTCTTATGAAGTATTCTAATTTGTTGAGATTGTGAATTGGTGGGTTTTTGTTAAATGTGAGCCAAAATCATCACAATTAAAAGAACCAAAGACTTAAACTACTTCAGTCTGTGTGCATTGCATTTATTTAATACACGAGTTTCACAATTTGAGTTGAATTACTGAACTGAACTTTTCCACGACATTATAATTTATTGAGATGCACCTGTATTTGTTTTCACGTTTCTAAATGCGCTGTCATTTTAGAGCCTCCACTGAGTTTTGCTTGCTAATCAGTCATGCTCCTCTGGATTGATGTAGTGTGTGTGTGTGTGTGTGTGTGTGTGTGAGAGAGAGAGGAGGTAAATAAAGCTGTATCTGTATCAGGTGATTAACTCGGAGGGCACCTGGGTTCAGCTGGATAAGAACAGTGTGGTGGAGTTCTGTGAGAGCGATGAGGGGGAGGCCTGGTCTCTGGCCCGAGACAGAGGGGGAAACCAGTACCTGCGTCACGAGGAAGGTAACGCTAACACACGTACTTAAACTTATTTCAGTTAGTTACAAAACCAGCATTTCTAATGTACAATTCTATTTTTAGGTGAACTGTTTCTTTAAATAGGAAACCAGTAAGGAAATAGAGCATGCTTAAACCACAAGTTGAAATTCAGCTGGCTGTTAGTTATTGATGATTATTAATGCATTTTGTTTCTCTCTGGAACAGAGCAAGCAATTTTGGAGCATGGATCCCAGACCCCTCCTCCCAGCCCGTTCTCAGTCCAGGCGTTTAACAGGGGCATGGGCAGCTCGGGAGCTCAGGGCTTCGACTATGGCATCAACAACAAAGGTGAGAGTAAAGATCCTGGAGAGATTTATTAGGAGTGATTTATTATTAAGTGACAGTTACACCTTTGTTTATATGATTAAATTTCATCTTTTTTCATACCATGCTCTAGGGGTGGGTGATATACCGGTAGACACCAGTAGAAATTTGTCAACTGCTAGAGATTTTTGACTATTGTCTCTATCGCGGTTACACACTCACGTGATGTTGCTGTGTTACATATAGTTTGCACACGTTTTTAAGCATTGCAGTTTAAAAACAAGTGATTCTAAGCCATTGAAACAGCTGAGAAAGAAAACACATGTGTTACATTATATTGGATCTGGGCAGCTCTTAAAGTGACAGCAGTCCAATATTCTGACTGTCTGTTATTCATGTTAATCAAACAACAACAATAAGAAAAACTCTCGCTGCTCTTGACTAAATCACTTTTGTAACTTTAATAAGACAAAATATATATTTAATTGACAGTGAAGAGTATGCAGTGTTTTTGTACGTTTGATTACTTTAAACAATGTACGTAGCATTTCTTATTTGTTCTACTGTAGGTTTTTTTGTCCTATTGCTTGTACTTAGTTTCTTATTCTTATTTAATTGCTGACTTTTTATTTGTCTACAGTGAGCTTGAGTTTTTTTTTTTTTTTTTTGTGATATTGACACTAGTGACAAGAATTATGACATTTCTATGGTATCAAACATTTTGATATCAGAAAGAACTTGTTTAAAACAAAAAATAACTATATTGTGATAGTTACAGTGAATTAAAATGACTCATATCGTGATATAAGATTTTGGTCTTATCGCCCACCCCTACCATGCTCCTGCTAAATGTCATATTTGATCAGATATATCTTGGTAGTTTATTCCCTGATTTGAAATGTTATTTCACAAAATTGATGCCAATCCAACTGTGGTAGAATAGCCAGTCATCCAGGATTTTTGTGTTCATTGATTTAGTAACTGTGATTTCCTTTGTTTTTTAAAATGGTCTCGTTCTTGAAGTAAAAACTTTGTAGGTTAAAAGTGAAAATTAAATGTTGTGGGCCAGAATAAATTTTTTTCCTACCAAACATACAGTATCGTTCAAAGTTTGGGGTTGGTAATATTTTTAATGTTTTTAAAAGAAGTGTCTTGTGCTCAAAAATACAGTAAAACAGTAATATTGTGAAATATAATTATTTAAAATAATACTTAAGATTATTGCAATTTAAAATGTAATTATATTTTAATACAGTTCAAATGTAATTTATTTTTGTGATGACAAAGGTGAATTTTCAGCAGCCATCATTCTAATTAATGCTGACAACAGTTTTGCTGCTTAATCATTTTATAGAAACCCTGATGCTTTTTTCAGGGTACTTTGATGAGGTGTGTTCAAAAGAAACAGCAATTTTTTAACTTTTGTAGCATTGTAAGTGTCTGTACTGTCACTTTAAATCAATTTCATGCATCCTCGCTGAATAAAAGTATTAAAGTATTACAAAAAAATCTTACTGACCCCAAATGGTAGTGTATACTTCACATATAAATTATTTTTTTAAATCCTTGTCCAGTAATTACAAACAACAGGAAAAGTCTTGGAAACGTCATGGAGCCCTGGATATAATGGACATGAAAACAGTGTATTTTATCTATTTAAAGTGCTGTATGACCCCTGATTAATAAGCAAACACACAATCATTTGTCTCAATTCAGCTCTATGTAATCAGAGTAATTGTGTTCTGCATGCTGTGATCTGTGTCTTGGCTGTCGTCTGTGGCGTGTGAAGGCATCTTTGTGTGCATGGGCAGGACTCTGTGTGCTGCAGCTGGGTCTTACCCATTTAGTGTCCACTGGCTCTCACCATACTGTTCTCATGCTCCGCTGCTTAGTGGCGTTACCCATAGACCGCTGTCTGGTGGGTCCTTCATCACCTCTTATACTTAATAAGTCTATGTGAATAAAATACCCTTGACGTAACTATGGTGCTTAACTAAATGCTACTTGATTAAAAGTCAACATGAAGTCAATATTAACCTTAAAATTGCTTGACATTTCAAAGAAAAATAAGTCTTCCTAATTTTTTAAATGTATTAACTTGCTCTTTCTCTAAAGACTTTCCTTTTCGGCCAGTGGGATGTCCAGGTCATCTTTCTAAATTCCTGCCAATATTTGCAAATAATGTAAAAATTAAAAATGCAGTCCTTTGATAATGTTAATGTAATACAATAAAGATTACGGCAGTAATCAAGTTAACAAAAAAGTTAAGAATTATCATAAATGCTTCTATTGGGATACCTTGACCTGTTCTCAAGGGTGAACCTGACCTTAAAACAGTCAAAAAGTATTCTCAGAATTCACTGCAAACTCTGATACATGTTCCATTTTCATATGAAATGCATACTTTTTGTGATCCAATCAGTTCCTGAGATAAAATCAGTTCCCACCCTACGTTTTTTTTCTTTTCTTCCCTCAATAACTATCTTTTCAGATGCACATTGCATTATGGAAGTCTTTTCATGTTGACTTTAACAACTCCGCTAAAATCTTAGTTTTCAGTAATGTCATACTACTTGTTAGGTTAGTATTAAAATGTTTGATACAATTTGGACAAACCCCCTCCCCCCACTGAATTTCCACGAGTTGCACTATAAAAGGGATGAAAGCAGAGTATTGGCTTTGTCTGCCAATGTTTTATCTGTGACCTTGTAGATGTTCCAGATATGAGGTTTCTTGAAAACCTAACCCAACGGCTCCCCCGACCATTCCTTATTCCCCTCACGTTGGTTCAGCTGACCCACTCACACACCCCATTACTTCCAGTGAGCGTGCGTGCTTGTGTGGGGCGTTAAACTGACGAGCGTTTTGTATGGCTCCTTTTAAGGATCATATAAGCTACAGCACTCCCATTGTCTTCCGCATTGCAGGTGACCGGCTGAGTGCCATACTGAATTCCATTCAGTCTGGGCCTTTCCTCCCAACTCCTTCCATATTTGAGCAAGCTGCCAAACCTCCCTCTTCCCTTGTCCACAGCCCATTTGTGTTTGGACAATCCCTTTCCCAGCAGCCTCAACCGCATCCACAGCTTCCGAGTAAGTCTGTACGTCTATAAGGTAGTGGCGGTGCTTGTCTTAAGCGCTTATTTGTTTAGTGTCCCATAGGTTGTGTTAAGATCCGTTCAGGCTTATTTCCCCTGCTTTTCTATCAACGTTCACCCGCTTGCTATGTTTGAATTGGTGATTCTTTTCTTTCTCATCTCATTGTAACTTCAGTGGCCAAATAACATTTAAGCTCCTCTTCTGTTTCTATTGTAGCTACTAACAGTGTGTGTTTCATGTCAGATGTTTCTGTTAATTTGATTGTATTTTTCTTTTTTGCTTGCTACATGTACAGTGCTTAATTTGATCATTCATTAGCTAAATAATTACCAAGAGGTCCAGGAATCCGTCCACGCAATCAAAACCATGCAGTGCTTTAGCATTGCATCCCCCAGTGTAAACCACAATGCATATGTCTGCATAAGAAAAATTTATTTGGGTTTTTTGGATATTTCAGGAGCAAGTGTCTCAATATTTTCCACAGCCAGGATACTCTGAATCTGCATTTCAGATTCATTACAATTCTTTATATTTTATTCTCACTCTTCTGCCACCCTAACTTGCACTGGTTGATGCCCAGTTTTGTTTTAGTCTTGTGCCGCCTTCTACCAGACTCTGTCTCTCTCACAGTGTCTGTCCTTCTACTTGTTGCTTTTTCTCTATTCATACATCTTTCCCAGTACCTAGATGCTCCTCTGACCCTGTTTATACTTAGTGTTAACATCCATCGTGGGTGATCCGATCACCAATTGCAGGGCTTTAATGAGGTTGTGTATAATTTTTGTCAGCCAATTTGGAGGTTGTTAGAAACACTGCACTTGTTGTGTAAATACTCATGCATCCTAGACAACATTGTCTGTCTACTGACCCGCTAATATTTAATTGCACCAAAACAAGGTTTTTTAATTTTAAACTACCTGTGTAGCATGTACATGTAAGTATTATTATTTTTTTAAATCATACATATGCATGCACAAGACTTTACAGAACTTCTCTGCAATTACACAGATAATCTAAAATGCTCAGTTAATGTAGTAGCTTGACTAAAATAAGGAGCATTCCACTTAAAACATCATATTTGGGGTGAGATTAAAACTTTAAATGTATATCTGGAAGCAAACAAATTATATTTGTAATGCTGCCTTAGAATTAGAACAGTGTGTATATGGAGGATGCATAATTAAGATGCATACTTTCTAAAATAGCCTTTATATCAGGAGCACATCTATTACATCTGTTTTGAATATTAGACCCTTTAACACAGCAGTCCCGGTAAATTACCGTAAAATGGCCAGAAGGATTTTACCAGTAAATACACAAATATACTATTCACACAAGCAACGGTGTTCTGGCTTTTTACCAGTAAGAGCCCATTCACACATTAGCTCCAAAATACCGATAAATTCTGTGATGTCAGTCAACAGAATGATCTTTAAAAACCACGAAAGATAACACAAGTAAACACAACATGCAGTTTTTAAATGAAGGTTTTTATTATTAAGGGAAAACAAAATCCAAAACTACATGGCCCTGTGTGAAGAAGTGTTTGCCCCCCTGTTAAAACTGTGGTTTATCACACCTGAGTTCAATTTCTCTAGCCACACCCAGGCCTGATTACTGCCACACCTGTTCGCAATCAAGAAATCTCTTAAATAGAACCTGCCTGACAAAGTGAAGTAGACCAAAAGATCCTCAAAAGCTAGACATCATGCCAAGATCCAAAGAAATTCAGAAACAAATGAGAAAGAAAGTAATTGAGATAAGGGGCCATGTAGTTTTGATTTAGTAGATTTAGTTTTCCCTTAATAATAAAACCCTTCATTTAAAAACTGCATGTTGTGTTCACTTGTGTTATCTTTTACTAATATTTAAATTTGTTTGATGATCTGAAACATTAAAGTGTGACAAACAAAAAAATAAGAAATCAGGAAGGGGGCCAACACTTTTTCACACCCCTGTAGATCACCCAATACGATTGTTAATATCAAGTGTAAACAGGGCCAGAGTCCTTATTTCCTTGTACACTCTTTCTTCCACTCTTCATTGCTCATTGGCTCTCACTTTCTTTCTCGTTCTCTGATGGTTTTCCTTGGTTCAAGCCTTGTTGCTTACTTTCCTTGCCACTGTTTTCCGCTGTAGATGCTTCATCACGCAGCCTTGCTTCACATGAGCGTGTGCACAAAAGCAATGCGACCGGCCCTGGCACCACTCTCTCATCTCTTGTTCTCAGACAAAAGGGTGGGTAATGCATGTCTTCTTCTGGGAGCACCCTGGAGACTCACTACAGGGAGGGGTTTCATGTCATTCTCTCTTCCACGGTCCATTTATTTCCCCTCTTAGGCATGGCAACAGAGTATGTAGTGCTTTGGAATATATATGGGGGAAAGTTTACAAGCTTGACAAAACATTTCCCATGACCTGGGTGCTTTCCATTTGCATCAATATTTATGCATTTGCTACCTTAAAGTCTTATGAATACTTAAATTCTTATGTAAATACAGTGGTGTGAAAAAGTTTTTGCCCCCTTCCTGTTTTTTTAATTGTTTGCATATTTGTCACACTTAAAAGATTCAGATCATCAAACAAATTGTAATATTACACAAAGATAACCTGAGTAAATACAAACTGCAGTTTTGAAATTATGATTTCATTTATTAAGGGAAAAAAGCAGTCCAAACCTGCCTGGCACTACGTGAAAAAGTAATTGCACCCTAAATCTAATAACTGGTTGTGCCACCCTTTGCAGCAACAACTGCAATCAAGCGTTTGCGATAAATGGCAATGAGTTTTTCACAGGGATTTTGGCCCACTCTTTTTGCAGAATTGTTTTCAGTCAGCCACATTGGAGGGTTTTTGAGCATGAATGGACTGTTTAAGGTCATGCCACAGCATCTCAATCGGATTTAAGTCT
>NW_015505562.1:1087636-1108456 GCF_001515645.1 Sinocyclocheilus grahami | reverse complement strand
GGCATGATGTGTTGCTCTTTAAGCATGCTTTACTTTGTCAGACAGGTTCTATTTAAGTGATTTCTTGATTCAACAGGTCTGGCAGTAATCAGGCCTGCGTGTGGCTAGTGAAATTTAACTCAGCTTTCTAAAGTTATGTGGTTAATCACAGTTCTTTCATGATTTAAGAGGAGGGGCAATTAATTTTTCACGTAGGGCCAGGTAGGTTTGGACAGCTTTTTTCCCTTTTAATAAATTAAATTAACATTTAAAAACGGCATTTTGTATTTACTTGCATTATCTTTGCGTAATATTAAAATTGGTTTGATTATCTGAATCTTTTACGTGTGACAAATATGCAAAAAATAAACAAAACAGGAAGGGGGCAAAAACCTTTTAACAGCACTGTAAATGTTGGTCAGCAAATTGAAATTTTAGGTCATTCTTGGATTTCAGTGGATTCTTGTAGATGTCATTTTAAATTTTACTTCTGTTGTTTTACATTTGGTTTCTTAAGTTCCTATTATGTTGTAAATTATTTTTCCCTTACATTTTCAGATGTCTTTTTTTTGTCTTGTTTTTTTTTTTCTTCCTACTTACGTGAAAACGCCTGACAAGTCTTTGTGGAGTGCCTCCTGCACAAATGAGTTGCACATTGGTAACTGTTGGTGTGTTATGATACGCAGGTGACAGGGATAACTTGGCCAGTCGGTCTATGTCTCCAGGCAGCAAGCATCGTCAAGAGAGTCGATCCTCCAAAATGGACAGTCACTCTAGTCGATCTGTTGACCAGGTGAAGAGCAAGAACAATGACGGTCTGTCTGCCAGCGAGGCCCTCAGTCTCAAATCAGACACCGGCAAACTGCGGTCTGACTCTCACAGCCGCTCCCATTCCCCTAACCACAACACGCTACAAGCCCTGAAAGCTGATGGCCGAACCTCAGGCCTTAGGGCTGAGTCTCCGAACCCTAGCTCCCGTTCCTCCTCACCCAAACAGAAGACCTTCAGTTCGGGTAGATCTAGCCCTTCCAGCAACAGTTCTCCACGTTCATCCTCTCCTCACGACAAGAACCTGCCCTCTAAAGTTAGTCCTTCTTCTAAAGCTCACCTGGACCCTCCTCGTGAGAGATCCAAATCTGACTCCTATACGCTAGACCCTGACACGCTCAGAAAGAAGAAGGTTCCTTTCATGGAACCTCTGAGGGGCAGGTCTACATCTCCCAAGCCAAAAATTTCACCCAAAGAGAGCAAAGGTGGAAGCAGCAATGCTGAGAACCGAGCCCCATCTCCCCATGTAGTTCAAGAGAACCTCCACAGCGAAGTGGTGGAGGTGTGTAGGTCCAGCACCTTGCTGTCCAATGATGAAGCCAATGATGAGAATGCAGAGTTGCACAATGCTGAAGAGGGCTCTTCCAAGGTCCACTTTAGTATTGGAAAAGCCCCGGTCAAGGAGGAACTTGAAAGCCGTTCTTCACCCAAAGTTAGCCGTAAAACCTCCAGCAGGCATGTGAGACCCAAAAAAGACAAATCTGGGCCACTCTTTAAGGGTGAAAACGTGCGTCCCGCTGAACCAGCCAAGCAAGCCATGTCGCCTTCTGTTGCAGAATGTGCTCGTGCTGTTTTTGCTGCCTTCCTCTGGCATGAGGGGATAGTACATGATGCCATGGCATGCTCTTCCTTCCTGAAGTTCAACCCTGAGCTGACCAAAGAACATGCACCCATCCGTAATTCTCTCAGCTGCCAGCAGGGTTTTGAAGAGAAGGAGAGCAAACTGAAGAACCGTCACTCTCTGGAGATCT
Source organism: Sinocyclocheilus grahami (assembly GCF_001515645.1). NCBI lineage: Eukaryota > Metazoa > Chordata > Actinopteri > Cypriniformes > Cyprinidae > Sinocyclocheilus > Sinocyclocheilus grahami. The sequence goes on along the minus strand of NW_015505562.1, from coordinate 1,106,678 downwards.
CCTCGGCCCTCAACATGTTCAACATATCACCACATGGCCCAGACATTTCCAAGATGGGTAGCATCAACAAGAACAAGGTTCTGTCCATGCTGAAAGAGCCACCCTTGCCTGAGAAGTGCGAGGATGGAAAAAGTGAGGCGGTCTCCTATGAGATGACCAGCAACTCCATGAGGTCTAAGTCCATCTTGCCTCTCACCCTCCAGCACCTAGTAGCATTCTGGGAGGACATATCCATGGCTACCATAAAAGCGGCTACACAGAATATGATCTTCCCGAGTCCAGGGTCCAGTGCTATCCTTAAAAAGAAGGAGAATGAAAAGGACAACAAGAAGACCAAGAAAGAGAAGAAGAAAAAGGAGAAAGCCGAAGTTCGCCCCAGGGGGAACCTCTTTGGGGAGATGGCGCAGTTAGCTATGGGAGGCCCTGAGAAGGATACCATCTGTGAGCTGTGTGGAGAGTCTCACCCATACCCTGTTACGTACCACATGAGACAGGCCCACCCAGGTACAGTGCCGTCATTTCTTGGGTCTTACTCCATTCTGTTTTGTTCAGAATGGATATAAAGACCAATATATGGAGTATATCATCACTTTTCTTTGTGTTCTTTCAGGCTGTGGTCGGTATGCTGGAGGTCAGGGCTATAACAGTATTGGTCACTTTTGTGGAGGCTGGGCTGGTAACTGTGGAGATGGTGGGATTGGAGGAAGCACCTGGTACTTGGTGTGTGATCGTTGTAGAGAGAAGTACCTGAGAGAAAAACAAACAGCTACCAGAGAAAAGGTATACCTGTCATGACCAATGTAGGGAAATTCATATTTGTAGATGTCTAAAACATTGAATGATTCTTTCTTGGGTTCAACCCTGTGGTTCTTGGATTAGGTCAAGCTGTCAAGGAAGAAACCTCTCCAGGTGAAAACCCCACGGGCTCTGCCCACGATGGAGGCCCACCAGGTGATCCGTGCCAATGCACTGTTCCTGCTGTCTCTGAGCAGCGCCGCTGAGCCAAGTCTACTTTGCCATTACCCACCTAAACCCTTCCACGCACATCTGCCCAGCCTCAAAGAGGGAGTGTCTGAGGAACTACCCAACAAGATGGGCTGCCTTTATCTGCAAACTCTAGCCCGGTAAATACCTTTTGTTGATCACCATGACCACGGGCAGCCTTGTTGTAGTAATTCAGTGCATTGAGTATCTCATTGAGTCTTTCTCAATGTCCTTTTTGCAGCCAACACACTGAGAACTTTGGGGCCTATCAAGATGACAACTTGTTTCAGGATGAGATGCGTTACCTGCGTTCTACGTCAGTCCCTGCTCCCTATATTTCAGTCACTCCTGATGCCTGCCCCAATGTTTTTCAAGAGCCAGGAAGTAACATGAAGTCCATGCCCCCAAGGTACTGTAACAAACTCTTACATGTATCTCCCAAAGTGCCATGCTCTAATACTGGTTCTATGAACATTTAGCCATTTTTGTGTGCTTATTATCTCTGTATGACTTCTTTATTTAACTTTGTTCCTTTAGTTTGGAGACAAGTCCAATCACAGACAGTGACACAGCCAAGCGGACAGTATTCCAGCGCTCATATTCAGTGGTGGCCTCCGAGTATGATAAGCAGCACTCAGCTTCCCCAGCACGGGTCAAAGCAGTGCCGAGACGCAGGGTACACAGCGGGGATGCAGGTAATGGTGTGTCACTTTGTACAGCACAGTTACAAATGTCTAATTAATTCAGCTAATTTCCACTATTACCATAATGACAGAGAGTGATGTCTGAGAATATTTTTACATCAGGTGTGCTGCTGCTATACAGGACTGAACTAATTTCAGTCTTTTAAAGTTATTCTGTATATAATTTGCATTTGGCTGGTGCTTTTATCCAACTTGTATTGTATTGATTGTATACGTTTTAGTAGTTCTTGCAGCCTCTGGGATTTGAACCCATGAACTTGGTGTCATTAGGTCCATGTTTTACTGTTTAACCTACATGTTAATATGGCTTGCATGCACCAATATAATGATGCATAGCAATATTTACCTATACCTTCTAACAATGTTTGAGTCCTCAAGTTATCAAAGCAGAGTTTAGAATCGATTAATGTAAACTGTGCATTCAGGAAAGTTGATAGTTGACCAGAAATGCTAGATGCCATTTTTTATTTAATTTGTAAATATTAAAACTGGATTTTAAAATGATCAAATAACAGTTAATTTTTTTTGTTGTTGTTATTCACTGCTAAAATATTAGTATTGTGATGCTAAGTTAAACATTTTAAATGTGAGTTAATACCTGCTGGTTTCTACAGAAGTTGGGTCATCACTGCTTCGTCACCCTTCTCCTGAGTTGTCTCGACTGATCTCAGCCCACGGCTCTCTCAGCAAGGGTGAAAGAAACTTCCAGTGGCCTGTGCTGGCATTTGTTATCCAGCATCATGACCTAGAGGGCCTGGAGGTGGCTATGAAGCATGCACTCCGCAAATCAGCCTGCAGGGTGTTTGCCATGGAGGTCAGCGACATTATCTCTGGCCTTCTGCCGACTTTCAGTCCTCTTTTTCCTGTCCTAAATTGTATAATGCAGTCACTGTATTAAAGTCCATGTAAAAGACATGTATTAAAATCCTTATCCAGTTATCACAATTGACTAGAACATTTTAGTCAGAAGTTTTGGGAACTTTAAACAAACCTTTTGTTCTGCATTTCCTTTTCAGGCTTTTAATTGGCTGCTGTGTAATGTTACCCAGACCACCTCCCTCCATGATATCCTGTGGCACTTTGTGGCGTCTCTGACTCCGTCTCCCTTTGAGACGGAAGAAGAGGAGGAGGAAGAGAACAAAGGGAACAAGGAGAACCTCGAGCAGGTGTGGCCTTACAACACTGCTAATGGTTTATTATGAAGTCACTATTTACTTAAGATGAACAGAGGTTTTTCTGAAACAGGATGTTTTTCTTTTTGTTCTCACAGGAGAAGGATTTAGGTGTATGTGAGCACCCCCTGTCTGACATCCTCATCGCAGGAGAGGCGGCTCACCCGCTGCCCCACACCTTCCACCGTCTGCTCCAGACCATCTCTGACCTCATGATGTCACTTCCCAGTGGAAGCTCACTTCAGCAGATGGCCCTCAGGTATCTTTTGCCTGTTCATAGAGACACCATTTGCAACCTCCTGATGATAAATGATGCACATGCAATCTCAACTAACATTGTCTTCATAAATGTGCAAATCTAGTATTTGTTTGGCTGTTTCATTAGATGTTGGAGTCTGAAATTCAAACAATCAGATCATCAGTTCCTGCACCAGAGTAACGTATTTCACCACATCAACAACATCCTGTCCAAATCAGATGATGGTGACAGTGAGGAGAGTTTTAACATCAGCGTACAGTCGGGATACGAAGCGATTAGTCAGGTGGGAAACTTTCCATTACCTTCATCTACATTGATTGACAACAAAGGCTTTCTTTCCTGTTGCCTTTAGATTTATTCATTTGGCAGAAGCCAACATCTAAATTATCTTAAATCGCAATTAAGGTTTTTTACATGTATTGCAGGAACTTTGTGTGGTGACCTGTCTGAAAGATCTGACCAGCGTGGTAGACATTAAAACGTCCAGCCGACCAGCCATGATCGGCAGCCTGACTGATGGCTCCACTGAGACGTTCTGGGAGTCTGGAGATGAAGATAAGAACAAAGCAAAGAGCATCACTATCAGCTGTGTCAAAGGCATCAATGCCTCATATGTCTCTGTCCATGTCGACAACTCTCGTGACATTGGAGTGAGTTTGCAAACTATTGTTCTTTTAGTTTTTCTGTCTGTTCTTTCCCAGTCAGTATATTAATACCGCTCTCTATGTTGGCCAACTGGTAATTCTGTATAGATTTTATGAAGTGTTCAAAATGCATAAAGCCTATATAACGTTCAAACCTTCAGATATGACATTGTCACGTTTTTCTAGTTTGAGTTGATTGTTTTGTAATATCATTTACACATGTATCTTTAAACAGCTAGTAATTTATATAACCTGTGCTTTGTGTTCTGTCAGAATAAAGTCACGTCAATGATATTCCTTTGTGGGAAGGCTGTGGAAGATCTCTGCAGAATCAAACAGGTGGGACTTAAATGACTTAATGAGATTATCTGTGAACCTTTTTACAAAAAAAGTTGTGCGTCCTCTGATGATCTATACTTCTGCATATGACATTAAGTCAGTTTGGAAAAGGCTCGTTTCACTGAATGGACTTTTTGTTTTCTCAGCTTGACTTAGACTCGAGGCACATGGGCTGGGTGACCAGTGAGCTGCCTGGAGGAGACCACCACGTGATCAAGATCGAGCTTAAGGGTCCAGAGAACACGCTTAGGGTACGGCAGGTCAAAGTGCTTGGCTGGAAGGAGGGCGAGAGCATCAAGATTGCTGGGCAGATATCAGCCAGTGTATCTCAGCAGAAGAACTGCGAGGCTGAGACGCTGCGTGTCTTCCGCCTCATTACATCACAGGTGAGGCCAAAAACCTTCTCTCATGAAGGCACAAACCGCAGTACGGTTCCAGTACCACTGTACATCAAACTCTGTAAAACACTCATTCACAGATATCGTTAAAGGAAAGGCAAAAGTCATGTTTATGTGTTTGTGTAGGTGTTTGGGAAACTAATTTGTGGGGATGCAGAACCAACACCAGAACAAGAAGAAAAGAACCTGCTCTCCTCACCCGAGGGTGAAGACAAGGTCAGTACCAGCATCTGTTGTGTTTGGTGGCTCGTTTCAACCATATCAAGTGTTGAAGCATAAGATGAAGAAATTCAAACAATCAGATCATCAGTTCCTGCACCAGAGTAACGTATTTCACCACATCAACAACATCCTGTCCAAATCAGATGATGGTGACAGTGAGGAGAGTTTTAACATCAGCGTACAGTCGGGATACGAAGCGATTAGTCAGGTGGGAAACTTTCCATTACCTTCATCTACATTGATTGACAACAAAGGCTTTCTTTCCTGTTGCCTTTAGATTTATTCATTTGGCAGAAGCCAACATCTAAATTATCTTAAATCGCAATTAAGGTTTTTTACATGTATTGCAGGAACTTTGTGTAGTGACCTGCCTGAAAGATCTGACCAGCGTGGTGGACATTAAAACGTCCAGCCGACCAGCCATGATCGGCAGCCTGACTGATGGCTCCACTGAGACGTTCTGGGAGTCTGGAGATGAAGATAAGAACAAAGCAAAGAGCATCACTATCAGCTGTGTCAAAGGCATCAATGCCTCATATGTCTCTGTCCATGTCGACAACTCTCGTGACATTGGAGTGAGTTTGCAAACTATTGTTCTTTTAGTTTTTCTGTCTGTTCTTTCCCAGTCAGTATATTAATACCGCTCTCTATGTTGGCCAACTGGTAATTCTGTATAGATTTTATGAAGTGTTCAAAATGCATAAAGCCTATATAACGTTCAAACCTTCAGATATGACATTGTCACGTTTTTCTAGTTTGAGTTGATTGTTTTGTAATATCATTTACACATGTATCTTTAAACAGCTAGTAATTTATATAACCTGTGCTTTGTGTTCTGTCAGAATAAAGTCACGTCAATGATATTCCTTTGTGGGAAGGCTGTGGAAGATCTCTGCAGAATCAAACAGGTGGGACTTAAATGACTTAATGAGATTATCTGTGAACCTTTTTACAAAAAAAGTTGTGCGTCCTCTGATGATCTATACTTCTGCATATGACATTAAGTCAGTTTGGAAAAGGCTCGTTTCACTGAATGGACTTTTTGTTTTCTCAGCTTGACTTAGACTCGAGGCACATGGGCTGGGTGACCAGTGAGCTGCCTGGAGGAGACCACCACGTGATCAAGATCGAGCTTAAGGGTCCAGAGAACACGCTTAGGGTACGGCAGGTCAAAGTGCTTGGCTGGAAGGAGGGCGAGAGCATCAAGATTGCTGGGCAGATATCAGCCAGTGTATCTCAGCAGAAGAACTGCGAGGCTGAGACGCTGCGTGTCTTCCGCCTCATTACATCACAGGTGAGGCCAAAAACCTTCTCTCATGAAGGCACAAACCGCAGTACGGTTCCAGTACCACTGTACATCAAACTCTGTAAAACACTCATTCACAGATATCGTTAAAGGAAAGGCAAAAGTCATGTTTATGTGTTTGTGTAGGTGTTTGGGAAACTAATTTGTGGGGATGCAGAACCAACACCAGAACAAGAAGAAAAGAACCTGCTCTCCTCACCCGAGGGTGAAGACAAGGTCAGTACCAGCATCTGTTGTGTTTGGTGGCTCGTTTCAACCATATCAAGTGTTGAAGCATAAGATGAAGTTCTTCAATTATGTATGTTACACATGTTTCATCTTCAGGCTCCATCTGATGCAGACTTGAAAGAGCACATGGTCGGCATTATTTTCAGCAGGAGCAAACTGACCAACCTTCAGAAACAGGTAACACCATCAAAACAACTCTCGGCTCTCTTTAAAACCAAGCAAGCTGCCTAAAAATCCATCCAAGATGGCAGAAAAAGTGTTGATTATAAACACATAAATTACAAAAAAAATCTGCAAAAACAGTTCTGTCTTAGTAAAAATGGGTTGTTTAGCCAATATTTGTGCTTTATTAGGTTATTATTTTCCGTGGTAAAATGAATGAGTAATGAATGTATGAATACACAAAATACATGGACACCAGTATGTTTGGACGAAAAAAGCATAGTACGTTTTCCAGGGTTAATTGTAATATTTTATAACCACTATAAAGTAATTGTATAAGACATAAATATTCATAACCAAACAATTTTTAATGGTTAACATTTTGGCAAGTCTTACCTCGTGCTCATATTTTTTTATTTGAACAGTCACATATGGTCCAGTCGCAACAGTTCAAATATTTCAACAATACTTTTGGAGATGGTCAAAGGCAGTTTAACACCAAATTATTACGCTTATTAAGTTGTGATGTATCAAATACTCTTTCTGGGTCCAGCATCTTTATGAGCATTTTTTATGTAGAGCACATATTTAGGCTAAGATTTTAATTTTTTTTTAAATCATTAATAAATAATTACTGTCAGAGCACCTGATATTTCTCTATTGAGATAAAGGTTAGGATTATGATTTCCAGTAGTAATACATCACACTGTGAGTCTATATTAGCATCATCTGTTGCTTTTGGGATCTGGTAGAGCAGTTTGAGCCAGAAACAGTGGTGCTTGACATCAGACTTCAGCGGATTGTGAGTGCTTTTCGTGAGAGGAAGAGTATTTGTATGATGCATTTGTAGAGTGTTCTATATCCATTACTTATGAGGTTCCATTTCAGGCAGTAGACAGCCAGCCTTTTCCTGTTCCCAAGTCTCTGTAAAATAGCAGTTACTCCACACCTGACTGTTTGCCTCCTCAGGTGTGTGCCCATATCGTCCAGGCCATCCGTATGGAGGCCACGCGAGTGCGGGAGGAATGGGAGCACGCCATTTCCAGCAAGGAGAATGCAAACTCTCAGCCCAGTGACGACGACGCCTCCTCTGATGCTTACTGCTTTGAGCTGTTGTCTATGGTGCTGGCCTTGAGTGGATCTAACGTTGGGCGGCAGTACCTGGCCCAGCAGCTCACCCTACTGCAGGACCTCTTCTCCCTCCTTCACACCGCCTCGCCGCGCGTCCAGAGACAGGTTTGTGAACGCATCGAGAACTGCTAGTCTTGAACTTGACTTTCTAGAATCAGGATCTGGAATGCAACACTGTTCTTGCCGCGCAGGTGACGTCACTGCTCAGGCGCGTTCTTCCTGAGGTCACTCCCATGCGCCTGGCCAGCGTCATCGGCGTAAAGGCGCTGCCACCAGCAGACATCAGTGACATCATCCACTCCACAGAGAAGAGCGACTGGACCAAGCTGGGCATTTTAGATATGTTTCTGGGCTGCATCGCCAAATCCCTCACTGTGCAGCTCAAGGCGAAGGGCACCACTATAGTTGGCACAGCTGGCATGGCTGCAGGCAAAGGAGTCACTACAGTCACCCTACCCATGATCTTCAACTCAAGGTCAGCTTGCTTGCTTGTGCCATTTTCAAATTACATGGATCATATTTACTGAATAAAATCCAATACTTGTTTCTTACCCATTTTTGGCAGTTGATTCTAAAAAATAATGTATTTTTTGCTCTAGCATGTTATGCTTTTTCACAGAATATCTGCATTTCGTAGCATTTTTGCTTTCGACAACCATATGTATGGTGAAGTCTTGCATTATCCTTTAATCACCAGAAAAACTGCCACAAAGATATGATTCTTATCTTCCTCTGAGCCAGATTCAAACAATTTGTTAACAATTTGTCACAGACTGTTTTTACATGTGTGAATAATTCTTAAAACCTGATTTCATTTTTTTCCCCACTCTTGTAGATTTAGGTAAATTATACATTTTGAATACTGCTTTTTGGCATTCAGAAACTTTGAGAGTTTACGGCTTTTGTTGTTTTACTAAGTGCAGTAAAGATGATATATAAATATATGGGTCTAAGATGAAAAGGGTTTTCAAGCATCAAAACAAAAGTTTTATACAGCTTTGTTAGAATGTCATGTTTGTTTATTTTTTCTGAACAAAATTTTTTTTTTAATTTTGTGATTTACAGTAAACAAACTAAAATATAGTGCAGTAGTTCATAGGTGGATTTAAAACAAGAATCATTAGATGTCATTTAAGGAGCACAGTGCAGCCTCAAAATACTAAATAAATTTAAATCATTTAAAATGTAGTATGACCACTTTTTCTTTTACATATTTTAATAAGTACAGATCAGGATAAGTATGTTGAATACTTTTTTACCTAAATCTGTTACCTAAAACATAATTTCACCCATGTTTTGACATTTTGACTTCTCAAAAGTTATGTGAAACATTAGACACTTGACTTGCATTTAATGCTTTCTATGTATGTAAAATCACTTTTGTAAAATTATCTTTTGATATCTTATATAAAAATCTTTTTTTTTAATTCTTATTTTTGTACTCTGCATCATCAAATTAATTAATATTGGGGCTTTTTTGCAAATCAGCAGAATTTTTTTTGAAGATGCAGGGCTGTGTTATTAAAACACAGGGTCTGAAATCATCTTATTAAGGGTCTTAACATTTTAGAAATGTATGTTTAATAACTTTGTTTATATTTTTGTCTGTTTGTGCAGCTACATACGGCGTGGAATTAGTCACTGGTGGATGAAGGGCTCCACTCCGCCTCAGATCGCTGAGATTATTATTAAACTCGTCAAAGACATGGCTGCTGTGAGTAATGATGGCCCATCTTATCCCACACACCTTTTCTGTCTTAACAATATGCAGCAGATTTGCTGTTCAGCTGCATGTTTATGAATGATATTATATATAATCTTGCACTGCGTAACCTGATCTCCTGCAGTTGCGTTTTAATTAGGGCTGTCAGTCGATTAAAATCTTTAATCTAATTAATTGCATGATGTGTTGATTAATTAATCTGATTAATTGCAAATTAAATTTGGCTGTGAAATTACCCACAAAAGATAATGTAAAGCCATTATCGTGTTAAATGAGAAAGTATCAAGTAGACATTACAAATAGTACCTTTAGAAAGAAATATTTGATTTGATTCAACAAAAAATGTATTACACATAAACGTTTATGCTACAGCAGCCTAACATTAGCTATGGAACATAAAAGAGGATCATTTGAGGAACATCAACCAAAGCAGCTTTGTTACCAACAGTCTTCAAAATACCTCTTTGTGTTCCACAAAGAAAGTCATACGGGTTTGAAACGGCATGAGGGGAAATTTATGACAGAATTACATTTTTTGGGTGAACTATCCCTTTAATGTTTTTTTTTTAAATGAAATGATGCTCTAAATAAGATTATAGAACGGACAGTTCCGGTCCTTGATTCTGATTGGCTGAGCCGCGTTCGAAGCTGTTGTAAATTACTCTACAAACACACACCTTTGTTTACCTCTGTGTGTTGCTCGGCAACCACTTTGTTGGAACTACTTTGGTATTGTTTGGCTGAAGAATAATGTTTTTATTAATATCATTACACTTTATTTGCTCCGTTTTATTTTGTGAAACCTTACTACGTATATGGAATAACCGTTTTATAAAAGCAATAAGCCCCGTGAAGCCGTGGTTTACAGTGAATTTATAACAGCTAAGGGGGTTAGCTGTCAGAACAATAGTATAGATTTTATGAAGTGTTCAAAGTGCATAAAGCCTATATAACGTACCTAACAACGCCCCTTAGCTGTTATAAATTCACTGTGAACCACGGCTTCACGGGGCTTATTGCTTTAAACCAGGGGTCGGGAACCTTTTTTGACCAAAGAGCCAATTTTTTATTTTTTGGTTAATGCATTTTTCCAAAAGAGCCTATATATATATATATATACACGCATACTGTATATATAGCCTAATATTATATAGAATGCATATTTTTTTTCAATAACGTTTTAATAATAATAGTAACTTTATTAGGACCATGGAAACTAAAATACACAAATATGCAGCTAACCGTCAAAAATTGTGCAGGGCTTTTACTGTGAGGTTGATTTACAGGGGGATGAATTCTCTCTCTCTCTGTGTGTCTGTGTGTGTGTGTGTCTGTGTGTGTCTGTGTGTGTCTGTGTGTGTGTGTGTCTGTGTGTCTGTCTGTGTGTGTGTGTCTGTCTATCTGTGTGTCTGTCTGTGTGTGTGTGTCTGTGTGTGTGTCTGTCTGTGTGTGTGTGTCTGTGTGTGTCTGTGTCTGTGTCTGTCTGTGTGTGTCTGTCTGTGTGTGTGTGTCTGTGTGTGTCTGTGTGTGTCTGTGTCTGTGTCTGTCTGTGTGTGTCTGTCTGTGTGTGTGTGTCTGTGTGTGTCTGTGTGTGTCTGTGTCTGTGTCTGTCTGTGTGTGTCTGTCTGTGTGTGTGTGTCTGTGTGTGTCTGTGTGTGTCTGTGTCTGTGTCTGTCTGTGTGTGTCTGTCTGTGTGTGTGTGTCTGTGTGTGTCTGTGTGTGTCTGTGTCTGTGTCTGTCTGTGTGTGTCTGTCTGTGTGTGTGTGTCTGTGTGTGTCTGTGTGTGTCTGTGTCTGTGTCTGTCTGTGTGTGTCTGTCTGTGTGTGTGTGTCTGTGTGTGTCTGTGTGTGTCTGTGTCTGTGTCTGTGTCTGTCTGTGTGTGTGTGTCTGTCTGTCTGTCTGTCTGTGTGTCTATCTGTCTGTGTGTGTGTGTGTGTGTGTGTGTGTGTGAGAGAGACTGAGTGAGTGAAGAAATATTTGTGAAATATCCCAAGCGCTGTAGCGATTGATCTGATCGCATTCCCCCTCGCGTTGCGGTTGGTATACTTGGCCACACCCACCGCATAAAGCTCTGGCCTCTCCTCCATAGACTGTATAAAAACAGCTCTCCTCCCAAAGATCCAAAACTGTTCCTCTTTCTGGTTTGTCCAGACACCTGCCATTTTTAAAGTTATTTTCTTGAGCGCGCCCAGCACCTACTTGCAGTCTTACCTCATTGTCATGGCAACGGTTCGTGGCCAGGTCAGATTACGTCAGAGTTTGTTGTAGTTTGTTGGAAAATCATATCACACTGCTCAGACATTCCACGACCCAACAAACGCCGATTAAACATGTTCAGTCGGGTTAAAACCAACTCCGACCAACGCCAACAAACACCGACAGGGGTAACACACTGATCCAACAAACTCCGACAGACTAGTCTGTTGGCGTTTGTCGGTGCAGTGTTAATTGGCCTTTAGGCGCGCCACCAAAAACAAAGTCTATGCTTCTCCATATTCCACTCGGACCTCGTGCGCAGGAAACATGCAGTCAGAAGCGGATTAAGTTCCGTTTCGCGGCTTTGAGTTTTTAATACTGTCTGTCTTCAAGAAAGTCCCGCTCTTTACTGTCTCATTCATTCACGTTCCTTTATTAATAACACTTAACAGTCCCACCCACTGAAAGCTGTGCGGAAAATGCGAAAGTAACGGCAAAATGTTTCATACTGGCTCTTGGCACAGGAGAACACCATCTTCTATAAAACAAAGTACCGGTATATGTTTCAGTCCTGTCACTTTTTTTTTTTTATACATACTTTTACAATTTTTCTGCTGTTCAAAAAAATCTTTCTTTTCGCTATTACCACAAACAAGCTACGTAGCAACTTGAATCTGAGTTTATTAGCTCTACATTACCAGTTTGCTGTCGTGACTCTCGTGAACCACACTGAACACGCACTTTTCGGTACAACATTTTTTATTTATTTTTTTTAACCTTTTATCAGCTTATGTAGTCTCTACAACCAATGAATTGCTGATCTCTAGTGATGTATAATTTTTGTAATAGATCACTTGTTGTTAAAGGGTGAGAGATCTGGCGAGCCACATGAATTTTGTCAAAGAGCCAGGTGTGGCTCGCGAGCCACAGGTTGCCGACCCCTGCTTTAAACTAACACTGCCAGCAGGTGGCGGTAAATGTGTTTTTGAGTCATTCATTCATTCGATTCAAAACGCGGATTCATTCAGAAACGAATCACCGCTGTTTTGCTCTGAGACGCACAACAATTCTGCAGTGGCTTTAAGGGTAATATTTTCTCTGCAAAATTGAGCAAAAACAGACAATATTGTGTTTAAAATATAACACAATATTAACTTACTGAACTGTTGTATAAAATCACATTTAAACTTGTGGTATTCGGACATAAACAGCACTCGTGTGATGTTGCTCTCGCTGCTGGTGTGATATCGCTTATCGTGTGATATAAATATGAGACAGAAACTCATACAGGGGCATTTTTTGCCACAATATCTAGAATTTTAGGACATAAATGCATTTACAGAGTTGTTGCCCTGCGTCATATTTTACAACTGTATGAAATGTAAGATGACGTACAGGTCTGGGGGCGGGGCCAGTGCGTTAACTGCAGTCAAATATTTTAATCGCGTTTTTTTTTTCATAACTAATTAGGTTAACGTGTTAAACTGGCAGCCCTAGTTTTGCTACATTTACAGGAATGGTCCCTCCCCATTTAAGTGTCTTTTTACCCCAGGGCCACCTCTCGGATGCCTGGTCCAGGGTGACTAAGAATGCTATTGCTGAGACCATCATTGCGCTCACTAAGATGGAAGAGGAGCATCGCTGTCCGGTGCGCTGCATCGCCACCACTCGGGTACGACTCACTGCACACACTTCATCTGTCACAACTGAACATTTGCCAACTAGGTCAGTATTACTCGGGATCCTTCAGCTGGAGGATCAGGGGTGATTGGCGGGTGGAGTTTACCAGTTATGTGATCTGATATGGGTCAGCAGCACAACTAAATATCACTTGGTTAATTTTATGTCTAGATGAATATGAACAGGGCACCCACTGTCATAGAAAACCTGGATACATGTAAGAACTTGAATGTAAATTTCAAATGGTTCTACTTCCCCTCTTCAGCTATGGCTCGCATTGGCCTCTCTATGTGTGCTGGATCAGGACCACGTGGACCGACTGTCTTCAGGACGCTGGATGGGCAAAGACGGGCAGCAGAAGCAGATGGTACGGCACACTGGGCCTAATAGGCCTCTAGGGTGCTATAAAGCACAATCAGTGCAATAGTACATTTAGTCCTTCTGCCGAGAATGAGCTCTTTACCTCTTAACCCTGACGTTTAATTCTCAGCCCATGTGTGATAACCATGATGACGGGGAGACGGCAGCCATCATTCTGTGTAATGCTTGTGGAAACCTGTGCACCGACTGTGACCGCTTCCTCCATCTCCACCGCCGCACACGGACCCACCAGAGACAGGTGAACCTGAACACTCACACACAACTAATCATCAACATATGGATCAGTTATACTCCATGACCAGGGTTGGGAATCAATTTGTGTAATTGTTGGCTAGTTGTTCAAAATACTCATAGGGGACAGAGTTAATGGTGCTTTTAAAAAATATGGTACCATTTTAAGGTTCTCATAACACATTTCATGTTGTGTGCAGGTCTTTAAGGAGGAGGAAGAGGCCATTAAGGTGGACCTACATGAAGGCTGTGGTAGAACCAAACTCTTTTGGCTCATGGCATTGGCCGACTCTAAGACCATGAAGGCCATGGTGGAGTTCCGTGAGCACACAGGTGACTTCCTCTTCCTGTAATAATGTTTAATAATGTAGAGAGAAGAAGGGGAAATGTGAATGCTGCAAACGGAACTCAAACTTTGTCCATATAAACACTGCAGTGTTCCTTTTGTATGTTTTTAGCGCAATAGGGCCAGTTTTACTAACAGCTTGCGCTAGCGCAAACCGTCTTTTGTCGTTAAAAATTGTACTTTCAGGTTTTACTGAAAACACGCAGTGACGATTTAGCGCTGAAAAGGCGTGAACAGTTATTTTTGCTTCTGACCTTATTGAATATGCTTTTATAGGAGTTTCCCTTTCAGATGCAAAATTTATGGGAGGAGAGTATTCAAATGAATCACACAACACGTTTTACTAATGTTTGCGCTCTTCAAATTACTGGCATTTGTGCCATTATTTAACGTATAAAAAAAAAAACGGTTTTAAACGGTTTTGCGCTTGAAATGGCTGCAATTATTGTTGCTAGGAGGAGGCACCGCAGAGAACAGAGAGCGCGATTTTTTCCACACGTATTAATTTATTTGGAATGCCAGAACACCACATTTCATTTCCATATCATATTGTTTGCCAAGCCATGCTATTTTTAATTTGCTTCAGGAAATAAAAGACAACTTGGAACCCTCAACTAGGAGTCACGCAATACCAGGTCTATCAAAACTTCTAGCAAACCTTCATTTTTTTGGCCTCCGGTTTTTTTCAACTTACTGTGGCTTCTTTATTCTTTATTTTAACTACGGTAATTTGCGCTGCGCTTGGTATATTGCATTAATCGATATGTAAATGAGATGTTGCGTCTGTGTTCTTTATTTTGCATATTGTTAGTAAATCACCCACAGAAATTTCCACGCCCATCGGCGCTGTTTTGGAATTGCGCTCTCGCGCTAATTCGCCGTTTGGTCAAATTGGCCCTTATTTTGCAAAACCTCAAACTGTAGAGAATGGCACTAGTTATGCCCAAGGTCATGGGATTGATTCCCAAGTTATCAAGTGTACCTTAAATGCAATTCGTCAAATGCATAAATGTAAAGTATATTAAATTCTCAGTCAGAGCAGTTACGCCTGTTGGCTATAAAATCAAATCCTATATACAATTAGCTGTAAGTAACTTACAAGACTTGAGAACACTGTTACGTGACAGCTCTTACTGTAGATTCTTATATATTGACTGTTTCAAGCTTTTTGAAGTGTTTTCTTCACATCCAGGGTTTTCATTGCTGTTTTTATTTTTTTGTTTGTTTATTATTAATCTTACACAGTCAACTAAACTCGCATCTGAGACTAAATACATTTACAAGTCGCAACAAAGAACAAATAAACCCATCACTACAGCCTGGAACAGAATATAATGAAATGCATGTTAAATGCTAGATAACAGATAAAAAAAACACAATTCACAACAGGGATGCTTTCCCCCCCACTATTTAAATATCTGTGGGATTTCTGTCACTTTTGGTGGCATTTTTGCCCTGAGGCCTGCATAATTTCGGACCACTAACCGCTAGGCCACAGCTGTGGTGCGTCCTATTTGCAGTATTCCTCTGTATTTGACTAGTGGCTTTATTTTATTGCTAGTTATAGCTTAAATGGCATTATTGTACTGTCCTTCAGGGAAACCAGCTTCCAGCAGTTCAGACGTCTGCCGCTTCTGTGGCACCAGGAACGGCACAGAGCTGTCTGCAGTAGGAAGTGTATGTTCAGACCAAGACTGTCAGGTATTCACTCAAAATGCCACTTTTTTTGGCAGAATGATCTGCTTTTTTTTACACTGTGAAATGTTTTCCTGGAATTCAGTGATCTCGTAAGCATACTTGTGTATTTTAACTGTTGTGTAGGAGTATGCAAAGCTGGCCTGCAGTAAGACTCATCCGTGCGGTCACCCGTGTGGAGGGGTCAAAAATGAAGAGCTGTGTCTGCCCTGTTTACATGGTTGTGACAAAACCGCAGCCTGTCTGAAACAGGACGCTGATGATATGTGTATGATTTGCTTCACTGAGGCTCTTTCTGCTGCTCCAGCAATCCAGGTACAGTAGAATACTGTCACTGCGTGTGATGGCATATAGAGGATATAGAGTTACATACATACAGGAGGCCAGCGTGTAACTGTCTGTCCTGGTTTATTTGCAGCTGGACTGCAGTCACGTGTTCCATCTTCAGTGCACAAGAAGGGTTCTGGAGAACCGCTGGCTTGGGCCCAGGATAACCTTCGGGTTCATGTCTTGCCCTATTTGCAAGGTAAATAAGCTGGTCTGGACTCACTTTGAGTTAAAAGTCAGGCTGAGTGGGTAATCAGAATAAAATCTAAACCACACTATTGCTTAGTGAGATGATCTAATCGCCAAGATTGCATTTTAATTAGACATATGTACTGCGTCAAAGTAAAGGACCGTACTGTGTTCATTTACACGTGAGCAGCTCATGATCCGGTGTTTTCAGAGTCTCAGGGCAGCTCGCTTTCACAGTAAATAAACAAATTAATTCAGGAACGCAACATGCACCAACCAACCTCCCAAACTGAGAATGGCAACAAAAGAGAAGCTACAAGGGCTTTTGAAAGTCATTTGAAAGTAATTAAGGCATACATATTGGTATTGTATTTTCACAGTTGTACAGTAATTTAAAATAATCATTTTTCTTAAATACTTGAATTTTTACTTGATGAAATAATAGTGGAACAATAGTAGTTGTTCTTAGTTTGTTTCATCGTACAATGTAATATTGTAATCCTAATAAAATAATAATAGAAATGATCATTAATATTTTAGAATTTAAAAAAAAATTGGCTAAATTGTACAGCTCTGCAACAATAACAACAACAACAAAAGATCACATTTTAAATTGCCATAATAAAAATTATTGCAAAAATCACAATTCATTTTTTCCCCCGGTTAATGGAATAACTCATCTAGAAAGTGAATGTTCTGTCATTTATTCACCATTATGTTCTAAACCTGTGACTAAACAGTGACAGAATTTTAATATTTGGTGAAGAATTCTGATCTACGTTTGCATGTAATGTTATTTCTCTGACTGTAAACATTTCATCCATGCATAGATTTGTTTTTTGTTTTTATTTTCTTAGAATTGTTTATTTATTTTGACCTTTCATAATCACAAAGATATTCCAGTAGAATGTCAGTCGTCTCTTACATACGTCAGACTTCTCCAATCATTTTTACCTCTCTGTTCTTTATGAACCAAAGCCAGTCTGAACTCTTCCTTCATTCCTCTAACAAGATGCTGCTCTTGATATCTAACAGTTGATGTGCCTGAAATTTGAATGCGTGTCTTTCCTGTTTCCGCGTTTCTTTTTAGAACAAAATAAACCACTCTGTCCTAAAAGATCTGCTCGAGCCCATCAAAGAGCTGTATGAGGACGTGAGGAGAAAGGCTTTAATGAGACTGGAGTATGAAGGACTGCACAAGAGTGAAGCCATCACAATGTCTGGAGCTCGATTCTACAACAACCCCGCTGGATTTGCCATGAACAGATATGCTTACTACGTCTGCTACAAGTGCAAAAAGGTTCGATCTTCACGAGACTTGTTTGTTTTCTGTGGTGTTCACAAACCTTCAGTGGAGCACAGAAGCAGTGGTTTGAAACAATCGTCCTTGTATATTATGGCCGAGGAAGCTTTCAGAAAGAGAACAGTTGGGTTTGCGTGAACTGTCCCTTTAAGGATGTCTCTGTTTACTGTGAATAGAATGGAAAAACATGGTTGGCAAAAATGATTAAACGCAGCTCACTCCTGTAGAGCAAGAGCTATTTGCCAGCATGAAATGAGATTTAGACTGCCATAATGAAGCCATTTCTCCAGCTGTTGTGCTAACAGTGTGACTTCTGACTCATCCAGGCCTATTTTGGGGGAGAAGCTCGCTGTGATGCCGAGGCAGGACAAGGTGACGATTATGATCCCCGTGAGCTCATCTGTGGTGCGTGCTCAGATGTGTCCAGAGCACAGGTCAGTGGGACAACACTGTGTTTGGGAACAAAACCAGGCGCATTTCATGTTTGTTTATGATTCGGTTTATAACACAATAGATGGCTGCACAAACAAGTCTGAGTCCCAAAGTCAATGCCTTTTTTTAAAATGCCTAAAATAAGATTTGTGGTTAAAAACAAGTTTTTTTTTCGACACCATAACATACATCAGTAATACCCTACACGTTTAAAGCATTTATGTTTCCAGAGAATAATTTATGTTTCTAACAAGTGCCTAGGTGTATCATCACACTGAATAGGAAACTCGTCTACTCCGCAGTAGTGCTGGGTGGTATACCGGTTCATACCGAATACCGGTGTTTATTTTTGTTATGATATGAATTTTTAAAATACCGCAATATGTGTTTAACGCGACACTGTTTGAAAGGGGTCTCTTTTCACTGTTTCACTGTTGTGAGGGAACAGCTGTATGTGTTACTAAGCGTGAAAGTTCAGAAACTGAAGCTGTAGAACTAATAGAACCTGATGACGCAGAAGAACTCATCCACAATGACCACCACAAATATCCACCGCCCCCTGCCATCAGCTCCCGCATCTCACACACACACACGAGCGCGACTTTAGCACTAGATTTAGCAACTTCCAGACCCTTTTAGCGTTTTTTTCCCATAGAATATTCATACTGACAAACCTAGCAACTTTTTTGGATAAACCTTAGCTATGGTTCAGCTGGAAGATGTCGTCAGTGTTGTCCCGCGAACGCGAGGTCTGACTTTCCCGGAGAAGTGTCCCCTCTCTCGGCGTCTGTTCTGTGCAGTGAGCGGCAGAGAAGCAGCGCACCGCAGCCGACTCGTCAATAAATGAGTACAAAACAGCGTTTCCTAGCACCTGTCGCTTACTGATTGTTAGGAATTATAAATATGAGCGTAGTTCGTCTGTTACTATCACATGCACTTTTTTGTTTGTTGTTTTTTTAGTTTGTTACTCAGACGCAGGCAGTGCACTGC
>NW_015505562.1:1067924-1084621 GCF_001515645.1 Sinocyclocheilus grahami | reverse complement strand
CTGCCATCAGCTCCCGCGTCTCACACACACGAGCGCGACTTTAGCTGATTTTTTCCATAGAATACTCATACTGACAAACCTATCGACTTTTTTGGATAAGCCTTAGCTATGGTTCAGTTGGAAGATTTTGCCAGTGCTGTCCCACGAACGCAAGGTCTGACTTTTCCCGGAGAAGTGTCCCCTCTCTCGGCGTCTGTTCTGTGCAGTGAGCGGCAGAGAAGCAGCGCACCGCAGCCGACTCGTCAATAAATGAGTACAAAACAGCGTTTCCTAGCACCTGTCGCTTACTGATTGTTTGGAATTATAAATATGAGCTTAGTTCATCTGTTAATATCACATGCACTTTTTTTTTGTTTTGTTTGTTACTCAGCGCTGCATGAGACAAAAAAGTAATATAGCCAAAACAACTGCATAGCCGCTCTTTAGTGTAGATGCATGTTGATTTTATCAGACGATGCCGCGATTATAAATGAGAGTGACTCCTGGTTAACATGTATTAAAAGGGGTTGTGTTTAGTCACTATTTAGTGTGGTATTTTTTGACAGTATTCACTCATCATGACAGTAAAATAGGGCATTATACTGCAGTATTTCCTCTCTCAATCAATAGAAAATATGGTTAACACCCAGTCATGCATGAAAAAAATTAATAAATAGACCGTCTAATTTTGAAAAATACCGTGATGTACATTTTTGGTCATACCGCCCAGCACTACTCTGCAGCCTCGTTGAGTTCATACTCGTGCTTCTGCAAACTATTTTATCTCGTGACTTGAAAGAGTTGTCTAAAGCTTAGTGATAGTGACGTTGAAGTCGTTTGAAGCTGGAGCAGTTAGTTTTTAGCCCAGCTTTAACTTTTGACTTCTGGTGAATGTATTCAGGCTTCAAAAGTTCATTTGTGAGGATTATCATGTAAGAATCAAACTTTTGTTTACTTGTTTGCCTGCGATAATCCAAAAGCCTGTTGGCTTTTTGTTGAGAAAACCCGGATGATGCAAACTTCCGGGTTGGCCTTCAAAAAAGTGCTCTATTGTACTTCATCCAGGGATTGTTCCATATTAACATTCGTGAGGTCTGCGCATCCAAATGATTTAGTTTTACTAATTTAAATATTTACTTGGGAGATCAGTGTGACTTTTCAGTTTATCAGCACGTCTGGTTTCAGTCAGGTTTTTCAAGTTCATGGGTGAATTTCATGAAACCATTCAAGCACATGTATTTCACACTAAAATAAATAATTTCATTAACATTGTTTTTTAATATTTATAAATGCATTTATTTGTATTTTTTATTTTAAAATATTCTTAAAAATATTATTTATTTAAAAAATTATATTTGCTTTTATAAAATCAATCATATTATTGTGAATTATAACATTATTTTCATGACAGTTAAACACATTTACCCCTGACAGTTTTATCACTTATGCTTTTGCATTACAAAAGTGTTGCTTCAGTTTCTGTTTTCATGCGATTGTTTGTAACGGCGAATCACAGCAAAACCGAGAGAACGAGATCGGTTGCAAGGAATGTGCTTCTTTGGAATGGGTTTGTTTACACCTCATTCTTCTTGTTGCAGATGTGCTCTAAACACGGGACAGATTTCCTGGAGTATAAATGTCGTTACTGTTGCTCTGTGGCTGTGTTCTTCTGCTTTGGGACGACGCATTTTTGCAACGCCTGTCATGATGATTTCCAGAGGATGACCAGTGTCCCAAAAGAAGAGCTGCCTCATTGTCCTGCTGGTACAACACTTAAATGCTTGAATTAAAAAAAAAAAAAAAAAAAGTCCCACCACCATTTTTGGTCTGTCTGGAACACGCGTCGTGTTGAATTAGGCCTTTGTTCCATTACAAGCTGTTATTGAAACTTCTTAAGCCAACAACATGTTGACTTCAATTTCTTTCTTCCCTCACAGGACCAAAAGGAAAACAGTTAGAAGGAAGCGAGTGTCCCCTGCATGTGGTCCATCCTCCCACCGGAGAGGAGTTCGCTCTGGGCTGCGGCGTGTGTAGAAATGCCCATACCTTCTAAACGCCAGGGTCTCGTAATGATCGCCCTCTCTCTCTCTCTCTCTATATATATATATATATTCACCCTCCTGTGGCGGCCGACTCCCGCTTCAGCGCAGCCCGAGAGCAGATACACCGGATGTCCCATTCTGAGGGGGCTGTGACGGGCCGCTGTGCTCCAGGGTGCATCCTCCCTCTCTTTAGACGCAGAAGAATGAAAAAAAAAAAAGAACTAAAAAATTACGTTGTGACGTGTTTGCATGCAGCCGTTGTAACCCTGCGGCTTGTATAAACGTTGCACACCTCCTGACCACTGAAGGGTAACAATGTATGGAGGATTTTGGGATCCGAGACCACGTGGATGGGCCATGATTTCAGCTTCTCGAATACAAATTTAAGATTCTATTGCTGTATGTAAACTGACTTTGTTTTCGTAATCCTGTACAGTATTCCTTCACTTCGGAGTGCATCATGGTTTGACGGCTAAAGATTCAAATGCTATAAGAGGACTTTAGAAAGTGACGCTGGGGGAAAATAGTGTACGATTGATCTAATCTTGTATATAATGACAGTAACCCTTCATGTGTGTATCCCGGCGTTGCTACTCTCTACACTTCAGTTTGGTTTGATATTCTGGGTTATGTTTTGAGCCAGAACTTTTAATGAAGTGCAATACTGGGCGTGCCTCCTCGCAGATGTAAACAATATGGAATGTATGTCAATAAAGCCACTGTACATTTCGATACAGTGTTGTGTTTTCCCCGGCAAGTGCGGTATCATTTCTGTAGCCAGATCGTTATGGAGGGGCTTGTCGTCTGCGGTGTCTGCCCTTTTGTCTCAATGACGTGGTATAAACCCCTTTTTTCTGTCATTTTAAAAACGAAGGTGAGTATGTTCTGCTTTTGTATTGTGAGAACACGACTCCTTGGGGCCAGTCTTCACACCAAATCAAAGGAATGTGAGGCAAAACAAGAGATATATTAGAAATTGTGGTTGTTTTGGAGGCATGTAAGAAGGAATGTTTGGGGGTGTGATAGACAGCTGCTGTAAAAGACAAAAAAATTGCAACTTGTGAATCTGCTTTGTGTTATTATCTGTGGATGGAGCTGAATGGTAATAATAAAGCGGGTTCTCTGTTCAGCAAGGTACATTACAAAAGGAGTGTCCTGTGCTTTTCTTTCGTTTCTCATTCATTCCTGAAACATGCAAGCTCGAAAATGAATCTATATAAAAGACGAATAGCAAGTTTTAGGAGCCTCAGATGGGCGGAGCTTGGCGAACCGGACGGCTTTCTAATACGGTACGTTTATTTCCTGACATACCAGTATAAATGTAAGGTTTATTTGGGTGCATTTACATTTGGCTATAGTTTATGCTTAAAACATCCACCTTTTTCTTCAACGCTGAAGTAAGCCTATGGGTGAGACTTGCTTGAGACTACAAACCAGTGTGTTCATAAATAAGATAATACATTAAAATAATATAAGACACCGATTTTCAATATCAAGCAGCAAAACGAACTGTTTTGTACAGCTAAAAATAGCTGGATGCAGCCAGACCCATAGAATTGACAGATGGCCACGCCCATTTTTACTACAAGAAAAAGGTGGATCATTAATTTAATTGGAATTTATATGCAAATAACACTGTATTTTGACATCAAAATAACATGTGTGTGCAAATATAGCTGCAAGATGTATGCCTGCTAACTATAATCCAGTAAATATATGGCTAATACACATGACTGATCATGTTGAATTCAGTTATTCAGCTTATTAGTTAAACTTCTCACACAAGCTTTACTAATCATATGTTTATGTGAGTGCATATATACGTTCATATAAATATGGTCATTGTTCTAACGTCCTCTTTCAATATTACTTGTTCAAATGTTATTTCAGTTGCTGTATTGTTCCAATACTGTCTGTTGTGTATGTTCTCTCTTCCTCTGAATGCTTCGGCGATGCAGAATGTGTTCTTGTCTGAATTCTGTGAGCATTCGTGACCCTGGAGCACAAAACTACTCATGAGTCAATGATCGATTTTTCTTTTATTCCAAAAATCATTAGGATATTAAGTAAAGATCATGTTCCATGAAGATATTTTGTAAATCTCCTACCGTAAATAGATCAACACTTTATTTTTGATTAGTTATATTGCTAAGAACTTCATTTGGACAACTTAAATGTGTTTTTTTTTCTTTATAATTTTTTTATATATATATATATATATATATATATATATATATATATACCTTGAGCTATATACCTAGATTGACCCTTATGACTTGTTTTGTGGTGGTCCAGTGTCACATTTACGTAAACTGGCGCACTTTCAGCGCATTTAAAAGCACAACAACAATAGTAACTTTGTTTATTACAGGGTCACGGATGCTGCTGTAATTGTCACGTGGTGCGTGTTACCCTTCTCCGCTCGACCAATCACAGTCGTCTGTCACTACACGGTATGTTTTTAGCGAATGCTTGGACGACTTTCTGTTAGTATGTCCCGGCCTCACAAACTAATAATTAGAATCACATATTAAAAGCGTCTACTCATAAATGTCTATCATAAGCAAAAACTGAATACTGTTCTAAGAAGTCTTTCTGAGTGAGCGCCCCCTGGAGGAAGAGTCCAGTCACAGAACAACAAGCAGCCGCCCGAACTAAGCCGCTCTCACTCACTCACTCACTCACTCACTCACTCACTCACTCACTCACTCACTCACTCACTCACTCACTCACTCACTCACTCACTCACTCACTCACTCACTCACTCACTCACTCACTCACTCACTCACTCACTCACTCACTCACCCACTCACTCACTCACTCACTCACTCACTCACACAAACACACACACACACACACACACACACACACACACACACGCTCGCCTGACTCTCAACAACAACAACAGCGCCATTTCCCGCGCAGGAGGAGGCGGGGACGCTGGTATCTCCCGCGGTCCTCAGCGCAGAAGTAGGTCAACCAGCGCTATCGGCGAGACTCCCGAGAAAACAACACATAACGACATAAATCCACCCTCGCTGGTCTCCAGTGCGTGTGCTCTGCTTCCGGTCCTGGCTGACGTTCAGACGACTTTTCAGGATTTAGCTTATTTTTCACTGTTCGCGCGCGAGCTGAGGGAGATAACATGAGCAACGCGCAAAACAGGTAATTTGGGATTACGCAGTAAGCATGTTGTTGGCTTAATCTAACTAGATCACCGTCTCTGAGACTAAATGCATGTGTGCAGTGTGTTTATTCATGGAGGATATCTCATCCACGGCAGCTCAGTTGCTCGTGAGAACTGAAAGCAGTGCTCGCTGGTCAGTCTGAGTTTAACGCGATTTCAAATTGCTTCGAACACACTTCGAGTTAAAGGTGACCCTGGAGCACAGAACCAGTCATAAGGCTCTTTTTTTATACATCATCTGAAAGCTGAATAAATGAGCTTTCCATTGATGTATGGTTTGTTAGGATATATGACAATATCTGGCCGAGATACAACTATTTGAAAATCTGGAATCTCAAAAAATCTAAATACTGAGAAAATCATCTTTAAAGCTGTGCAAATGAAGTTCTTAGCAATGCATATTACTAATCAAAAATTAAGTTTTGATATATTTACGGTAGGGAATTTACAAAATATCTTCATGGAACATGATCTTTACTTAATATCCTTATGATTTTTAGCATAAAAGAAAAATCGATAATTTTGACCCATACAATGCATCGTCTATTGCTACAAATATGCTCCTGATACTTATGACTGGTTTGTGCTCCAGGGTCACACATAGGAATTTGTTTGTAATTGCATTAAAGCAGTTTAACTTATTTCCAGGAAAGCTCAAAACCATTTAAACATAGTAAATATAGCTAAACCTGTAAAATAAACTCGTGTTCAAACGTGCTTCTCTGCATGTTTGCATCTGCCACTGTGTGTGAGTGTGAGTGTGAGTGTGTGTTTGCATTGGGCCTGTTTATACTTCACTTCTTTTACTTCACAGCTCTCTCAGGCCCCCAAGAATGAAAAGGTTGAGCAGAGACCGCGAGGACAGCCCCTCATCCTGCGAGGGGCCGGCGGACTCCTGCAAGAGAGTCAGACAGCCCGCCGAGGACCCTGGAGATCTGCTGTCCAACTGGGCTCGACTGCCACAGGAGATCCTGCTCCACATCTTCCAGTACCTGCCTCTCCTCGATCGCGCCTTCGCCTCGCTGGTCTGCCGCAGCTGGAATCAGGCCTTCCACATGCCCGAGCTGTGGAGGTGCTTTGAGTTTGAGCTCAACCAGCCTGCCAGCTCTTACCTGAAGGCCACTCATCCTGACCTAATAAAGCAAATCATAAAGAGGCACTCCAATCATTTACAGTACGTCAGCTTCAAGGTGAGAGGCTTATGAGGAACAGGACGGTTACCAGCTGGCTCCACATTACAGCTCGCAAATCAAGCTGACCTCAAAGGGATAGTTCACCCAAAAATTACATTTCTGGCTAAATTTACTGACACAAATCATGTCGCCTCAAACCTATACGAGTTTCTTTTTTTCTGCAGAGCACTGGTCATAAGGGTAATTTTTTTTGGAATTGAGATTTATACATTATCTGAACGCTGAATAAATAAGCTTTCTATTGATGTATGGTTTTTTTTAGGATACGAAAATATCTGGCCGAGATACAACTATTTGAAAATCTGGAATCTGAGGGTGCAAAAAAATCAAAATATTGAGAAAATTGCCTTTAAAGTTGTTTAAAATAAGTTCTTTGCCATGCATATTACTAATCAAATTAAGTTGAAGTAGGACATTTACAAAATGTCTTCATGGAACATGATCTTTATTTAATATCCTTATGATTTTTGGCATAAATGAAAAATCTATTATTTTGACCCATACAGTGTATTGTTGGCTATTGCTACAAATATATGACTTATGACTGGTTATGTGGTCCAGGGTCACATATATATTTTCTTTTATGTTCCACAGAAAAAAAGAAAATCATACAAGCGTAAAACAACATGATTTGGGTAAAAAAAAACAACTATGTTTTGGGAGGGTGTACTATCCCTCCCAAAAATGTATTTACATTTACATAACCAAATCATTCCAAACCTATAAGACATTTGTTTATCTTTAAAATACAAATGAAAATATTTTTAATAAAACCTGAGAGATGTTCTATCCCTTTTTTGAAAGTCCACACACAACCAAAACTTTGAAGCTTCACAAAGTACATAAAGTAATAGACGTGCATATAACGGCTATTTTACAGTAACTCTGAGCATGGCTGGTCTGAGCAGTAGTTGAGTTGCTGGAGCTGATGCGGAGCGCGTGTGATCTGTGTGCACAGGTGGACAGCAGTACAGAGTCAGCGGAGGCTGCGTGTGACATCCTGTCTCAGCTGGTCAACTGCTCTCTGAAGACCCTTGGGCTGATCTCCACTGCACGGCCCAGCTTCATGGAGCTGCCGAAGGTATCAGGACGTGTGTTATTCAGTTCACCCAAAATAGCAATTCTGTGATCATTTACTCTCACTTGATTCCAAACCTGCATGACTTTCACTCTCCAATGGAAGCCAAAAATACAAGTTGAAACAATGTCCTGACATTTTTTTTTCCCACATGGTGAAAGTAAATGGGGACGGGCGCTATTAAGTTTCAAATCGACATAACAGTACATTGAAAGTAATCCATATCACTTGTGCTTTAGGTACCAAGTCTTTCTAAGCCATTTCATGCAAAACAGAGAGTAACAAAGCAGTTTAATAATAAAGCAATTTAATTCCTTGTTCACCGAAAATCTCCCCACTCCAGAATCTGAAATAGTTTACAAAAGGACTACAAATATGGAGCATTGACCGCAAACACCATTAGGTTTGTTCACATTAAATGGATAGTTCACCCAAAAATGAAAATTATGATTTACTCACCCTCAAGCCATCCTAGGTGTATGACTTTCTTAGAGTTATATTACAAAATGTCCTGGCTCTTCCGAGCTTTATAATGGCAGTGAATGGGGGTTGAGATTATGAAGTCCAATAAAAGTGCATAAAGGTTTGGTTTATAGGTTTGGTTATGAGTTAAATGGGTTTAATATATTATGCAGCCTTGGAAAATGGTCTAATAATGCGTTTCATGGATTCTTGTCCATGGAATGCACCACTTCTGGTATTTTGCCGGTTACTCAACTAGGGATGGGTGATATGGGCTTAAAAATGTATCACAATTTCTGGTATTTAAAGATATCAATGACGAAAATTCAGGGAATTCTTTTTCTTTGTTTTTTTTTTTTTACCCAAAATAGGGTGTTGTGAGCATTACCGTATGCACACGTAATGTGATGACTCTTTAATTCATACTGGAAGCCGGAGGGCGCCCTTGCGGAGAAACTCCACATATCCATAGCAGAGAAATCCCCAATATGGACAAAGGTATCAAGTTATCGCTGTAGCGGAATAAAACGCAGATAGAGAAATTTTAACTGATGAAACTTGAAGACAATAAACATACGATTGCACAAAATATATGGTTTTAGTAATTAAAATCATTTAATTATTGTCCGTGCAGAGGCTATTCTGTTTTATTGATCTGTGGCGCATTCATTTTGATTCTTTACACGTGTAATGATGTCCAGTGACTTGTTTGCATTATTTATGCATAATTTTATTTATTTGTAAGACTTTTTTATGACTAAATTTGGTAATGGGAGAGTAAAAATATTTTTAAAACGTACACCGTTCAAACTAGGCTGCTTATGTTGAAGTGTTTGGGATGTGGCTTTTAATGATGAGACCTTTTTTGTAATCAGGCTCTCAAAAAGTATATAACAATTTGGATATAGATTTATCGGCCAACATATCGGTTATCGGCTTTCAAAAATAAAGAATTATCAGTTATCGGTATCGGCCAAAATGTTCATATCGGTGCATCCCTACTCTTTTTTTTTTTTTTCTTGCAGAGCATTAAGATATTTTGAAGAATGCTGGTAACCAAACAGTTCTGGTTTCTGATGGATTGCAATGGTAACCAACACTTGGTCAACTTTGGTTACCAGCGTTCTTGAATATGTCTTCTTTCATCATACAGGCTTAAAACAATGTGATTTGGCTAAGAAATGTCATTTTTGGGTGAACTATGCCTCCCAAAAATGACAGTTTTGGCATCATTCACTTGCCCAAATCATGCCCAAGACATTCGTTCATCTTCAAAATACTAATGAAAATATTTTAATAAAACCTGAGAGATTTCCTGTCCCTTCTTTGAAATCTTCAAATCACGAATCGATGTGATTTAAACCAAGTCTTCTGAAGAGACGATCACTTTATATGACGAACAGATTTAATTTAGGCTGTTGTTTGCATATAATCACTGATCAATGCACCTGCATAGAGCTCATCAGATATGGTAGAAATGATATACTTGTTAGATACAATGAATATGATGGGCTTAGATTAAACCACTCCATGGTTTGGTGTGGATTACTTATATGATGTCTTGATAAACTTTTTCAAGCCTTAAGGTTTTGGCTGCATGGACTTTCAATGTAGGGACGGAAATCTCTTAGGCTTTCATTAGAAATGTATCGGTGTTTCAAAGATGAATGAAAATCTCGTGGGTTTGTCATGAGGGTGAGTAAATGATGACAGAATTTTATTTTGCATTGTAAGTGCACCTAAAAAAAAAATAGGTGATATAAATACATAGATGTATTTTAGATGTGTAGACTTGCATTAATAAAAAAATCAGTAGATGTGTGTATAACGGCTATTTTACAGTAACTCCGAACACTGCTGGTCTGATCAGTAGTCGAGTTGCTGGAGCTGATGCGAAGCGCGTGTGGTCTGTGTGCACAGGTGGACAGCAGTACAGAGTCAGCGGAGGCTGCGTGTGACATCCTGTCTCAGCTGGTCAACTGCTCTCTGAAGACCCTTGGGCTGATCTCCACTGCACGGCCCAGCTTCATGGAGCTGCCGAAGGTATCAGGACGTGTGTTATTCTGGCTGAGCTGTGTGTTGGGGTGATGGGTCGGCTGGTTTCCTGATGTCTGATTGTTTCCTCTCTTCAGTCGCACTTCATCTCTGCACTAACCGTGGTGTTTGTCAACTCCAAGTCTCTTTCGTCTCTGAAAATTGACGACACGCCAGTGGACGATCCTTCGCTCAAGGTCCTGGTGGCCAACAACAGTGACACACTCAAGCTGTTAAAGATGAGCAGCTGCCCACATGTTTCTCCTGCAGGTATGAATCACTCATCTGCCGCTGGAATATGATGCTGTTTGGGGAACTGTGATTGTAGGATGTTGGCCAGTCCAGGAAATATACTCGACACCAAATTCAGTTGCTTGAGAACATTCTTTTATTTGAAAAGTTTTAGTAATTTTAATTCACAAAATTAATGATTCGATTGTAATTATTAATAATTATTTTAAATATGAATATTAATAATTTTAATTTGGAATATAGTGTTTAGTATATATTCTCAAGTAAATGTACAATTGTCTCATATTCAAATGATTAATAAGCAAAACATTTAAAATAATTGTGTGGTGACTGGTGTTTAAGTAAACATTCAGAATAAATACACAAGTGATCAAATGTAAGACAAACTGCTTAGACTATCGTTCAGTATTGTTTTAAGGAGTTAATACTTTTATTCAGAAATTATGCATTAAGGTGATCAAAAGTGGCAGAGACATTTATAACATTACAGAAAATTTTAATAAATGCCGTTCTTTTAAATTTTGTTCATTTGATAATACAGAATATTTCTTGAGCAGCAGATCAGCATTTTAGCATGATTTCTGAAGGATCATGTGACACTGAAGACCGGAGTAATGATGCTGAAAATTCTGCTTTACCATCACAGAAATAAATTACATTTAAAAAAATATTCAAGTAGAAAAGAGCTATTTAATATTGTGGAATATTATTACAGTTTAACTGTTTAATTTTAGCCTTGGTGAGCATAAAAAAAAAAAAAACTTTCCAAAACATTTAAAAATAAACGACTAACCCCAAATTTTGAACGGCAGTGTAAATTGTAGAAATAGAATAGAATCAAAATATTGTCCATTCACACTTTGGGATATAATGACCTACAATAGTTTATAGTTATGACCTCTGAAAAGTCTCACAATGTCATTTGTCTGTGACTTTTGTTACGTGTTACGTGTTCTTAGTCATGTGCTGCTAATAAATAAGGTGTGTACAGGCAGAATATGATAACGTGTGTTTACAGCTTATTGAAAAGACTGGCTGGCCAACTCAATGGGGGAAAGAAACAAAGCACCGCCTTTCTGCTCCTCATAGAGACTGTTGGAATTATTGTAATACGTGCACACCAATATTTTCACCCTTTTTGATGGTACTACAGATACAGTGAAATGATCTGTTATAAAAAATAGAAAGTAACAACACACTTTCCATGATGTTTGTTCTCATTAGTCCCTGTGGTTTTAAAGGGATAGTTCACCCAAAATAGCAATTCTGTGATCATTTACTCTCACTTGATTCCAAACCTGCATGACTTTCACTCTCCAATGGAAGCCAAAAATACAAGTTGAAACAATGTCCTGACATTTTTTTTTCCCACATGGTGAAAGTAAATGGGGACGGGCGCTATTAAGTTTCAAATCGACATAACAGTACATTGAAAGTAATCCATATCACTTGTGCTTTAGGTACCAAGTCTTTCTAAGCCATTTCATGCAAAACAGAGAGTAACAAAGCAGTTTAATAATAAAGCAATTTAATTCCTTGTTCACCGAAAATCTCCCCACTCCAGAATCTGAAATAGTTTACAAAAGGACTACAAATATGGAGCATTGACCGCAAACACCATTAGGTTTGTTCACATTAAATGGATAGTTCACCCAAAAATGAAAATTATGATTTACTCACCCTCAAGCCATCCTAGGTGTATGACTTTCTTAGAGTTATATTACAAAATGTCCTGGCTCTTCCGAGCTTTATAATGGCAGTGAATGGGGGTTGAGATTATGAAGTCCAATAAAAGTGCATAAAGGTTTGGTTTATAGGTTTGGTTATGATTTTTAAATGGGTTTAATATATTATGCAGCCTTGGAAAATAGTCTAATAATGCGTTTCATGGATTCTTGTCCATGGAATGCACCACTTCTGGTATTTTGCCGGTTACTCAACTAGGGATGGGTGATATGGGCTTAAAAATTTATCACAATAATTTCTGGTATTTAAAGATATCAATGACGAAAATTCAGGGAATTCTTTTTCTTTGTTTTTTTTTTTTTACCCAAAATAGGGTGTTGTGAGCATTACCGAATGCACACGTAATGTGATGACTCTTTAATTCATACTGGAAGCCGGAGGGCGCCCTTGCGGAGAAACTCCACATATCCATAGCAGAGAAATCCCCAATATGGACAAAGGTATCAAGTTATCGCTGTAGCGGAATAAAACGCAGATAGAGAAATTTTAACTGATGAAACTTGAAGACAATAAACATACGATTGCACAAAATATATGTTTTATCGGTGTTCTTCAATCAAACTTGGATATTTTTTTATAAGGAAAGTATATTTATAATGCAATGCTAATCGACATAGCCTTTATCCAAAATAAGTCAAACACTCAACTATGTTATTAAGTTAATTTGGAGAAAAAGCATGTCAATAAGTGATATCTTTGTTGGACAACAGGTTTGTAAACTGGCCAAACTGTATCGCACACATGCTACTGTAGTACATTTATTCAGACCGATTTTTTGTGCATTGTACAGCCCTAACCAAACCAGTTCCAGATTGTAGAATGAGCTCCTCGTTTAGCGATAAACTCCGCCATGTCGCTCTGCACAGTCGCACACAGAAATATGTCAACAACTAGACTTTATCGTTATTATCGCGGGAAGACTTCATTCTTATCTTAAGGAGAATTTTTACCGGTATATCGCAAACAACAAGATATTGCCCATTAGGGATGAAACGATTCACTCAACTCACGATTCGATTCAAGATTTTGATTTCACGATTCTCTAACAAAAAATTTAACAAAATGAGATTGAAGACATTATACAGTAAATAAGGTGGTGTTCTTTTATTGGTTCTATTGCTGCATGTTTCTTAATTCTACTGAATTTTAAAACAAACCCCAAATCAAATTAGCAAGTTACACCAAAGAAATCTTTCACCCTTGAATCCTTTCAAACATGTATGATCTTCTTCTGTGGAACATGAAAGAAGATATTTTGAAGAATGTTGATATCAGTTTTGGTGTCCATTAACATCATTGTATTGACACACACACACATCACAGAAGAAAGTCATACAGGTTTGTAGAATGACATGAGCGTGAGTAAATGATGACAGCGTTTATATTATTTTTGGATGAACCATTTCTTTAATGGCATCTTGTGGCAAATCTCCATTTAATGAGAAAATATAGCATTTCACCTTATTATTAAAACACAATAAATTATAATTATATTAAATTAGATGTTGCATCAAAAAGAGATGAAGCCCATTTAAGGAACATTAAGATTTTTGCCATAATTAAGCATTTTTTCCAATATCATCTCTTTGAGTTATTGTTTGACTTATTAATCCCATTACATACTCGTTATTGCAATAAAGTAATTGCTACAGCTCTATTGTTATTTAATCGGCATAAAGGCAGTGCAACATAATTCACTATGATCTATATATTAAAAAACTGCCAGGATCTAAATATTTTACAATATAAATCACAAAATTAAGCTTATTTGTGACATAAGTTTGCATTATTGATTTTTGAGATGTAACATAACCTGGGCTGCGTTTCCCAAAAGCGTCGTAAGCCTAAATTGATGAATGAATGCTTACAATGCTTTTGGGAAACGCAGCCCTGGATATTTTGTAAAATTTACTAATTTATCTATTTTTTTTTCTCTCTGGACATTTCCTTTATAAAACTAAATCAAGGATTGCTGTACATGGAATAACATGTATATAGTGTAAGTTACATTTTCAGGTTATTTTGCAGGACAAAAATGAGAAATTTCATCCAGAAAAGAAACTGCAACTGAAAGCGGTTTTATTTAGATGCAGATATTCATTATTCATGCATTTAGATGAATAGGCTCTTTGTTGACATTCTCAGCAGATGCTTCACTATTTCTTAGTCCCGCTGTGTATCTTTCTTCAGTGGCTCAACATTTAAGCAACTAACCATCCATTTTCCCAAATGCTTGTCCACAGGGATGTTGGAGCCCATCCCAGCGTTTTGATTAATCCGACCAATCAGAAGGCTACATTGTGTAGCAGGTTCTCACTAGGAACCTTCAGCAGCTCCTCCTAGTGGCATGAAAAGTCATGACACTAGTGAGAGTGGTTGTCCCTTGCCAACTAGTGGCCTCTCACGGTGTTCACCAACCAACACAGATTTAAAAAAATAAAAGAGGTGCACAACCATCAGGGTTGGGCTTTTGGTTTATGTAGATAGATGATTAACTATATTTTATGTGATTCAAACATTTTGTAATATAACAGGTTTGGTATTGCAGTGCTTTTGTACAAAGATGTATTGTGAATAATATGCACCTTATATATACCACATTGAAATCTCTCTTTCTGGTGGTTTAGTTGCTCATATTTTGGTGTAGCAGGGAAGAGGGCGCAGAATAATAAAACAGCATATTTTCAAGGTCTCAGGTATGTCAGAGAGGAAGGAAACGAAAGGATCAGTGTTCAGCTCACAGCACACCTGTGTCCTCAGATTTGGAAGAATATAGTAAAAACATCTTAGGGATACAATGAAGCGTTGATTGGTTTCTATTAGATTGCATGAAGAATGTTGGGCAATGACAAATTGAATGGGATACGACCATATAATGAATGAATTAGTCTGGATATGTACGCAACGCAGCCCCTTCGTTTCAGTTCAATATGATTCAATATTGGAGTGAAGCAGTGAAAACATTTTCCTTTAAGAAGGAAGTCCCATGTGTCTGTATATAAAATGCTGTGTGTTTGATATAAATAGAAATACTTATTTCTCACGCACCCTCTGTGGAGGTTTGAAGTGTTTCTGTGCTGATCTCTTTCAGATGAGTGGGAATTACTCCTCTTGATGGATCTTTGTACCCTTGTAATTAGATTTGATCAGTGTAATTTATTGATATACTTTTTATTATAATTATTAATCGGCTTATATTGATAGTTAAGATTTGAGGGAGAGGCTCCTTGTCGATTTATATGCATATTATATCATTAGTCAATGATAGAAAAATGTACAAATAGCATCAAACCCAGTGCTTGTGTGTTTGATTTTTTTTCTGAAGCAAGTGAGCATATTGCTTGTATTGCGAATATGAAAGCATCACATTTCTTGTTTGTGTTGTTGTAAAAACATGCACATTGTCTTTTATTGAAATAAGGGCGAATAAACATTGTGAGAAAAATTGTGGGGCTGTTTTACAGATCATTTACATTAAGGCAACAATATTACAGCAACAACAATAAAACATTAAAAATGATTTTTTTGCATTAGTATAAATTAACAACACTTTATCTGATCAATCTGACATCAGCTGGAATGGAAATAGACAATTTTAAATGTAATTTTATTTAGTAGCAAAAATAATTTGAGGGTGATCATTTACATTAAGGCAACAATATTACAGCAACAACAATAAAACATTAAAAATGATTTTTTTTGCATTAGTATAAATTAACAACACTTTATCTGATCAATCTGACATCAGCTGGAATGGAAATAGACAATTTTAAATGTAATTTTATTTAGTAGCAAAAATAATTTGAGGGTTTTTTTATATCGTTTAGGCTAAAACAATATGGAGGTTATGGTAAAGGAATCTCCTCATAGGTTATTTTAACGTAAGGATATTTCATCGGCAGCTTCCAATATTCAGAGTTGTAGTAGAAGTAGAAGGTCTTCTCTAGGACCATCTTTTCAAAAGCCTCCAACAAGCTCTCAATCATTTCTACGACTGACTGGTGAGAGCGGAACGAGTGGTAGAACTTCTTGATGTCTGTGGCGAGATCTTTCGTGGAAGACTGTTGAAAGATGGAGTCGTCTCCCAAATAGAGCGGCTCTCCGCTGTACAGATAGATCTTGGTGTAACATGTTGGCGCTTGGCTGGACAGTTCGGCACCCATATCCAGTAACGTCTTATACGTGCGGTGCACAAACTGAGAACAGTCGTAGGACTCAAACCACGTGGTGGAGTTTGCACCAGGATCTGACTTCACCGTCCAAGTCTCGTAATAAACACCCGTTTCATTGTCCTCCTGAACCCAGCGAGCCATCTCATTAAACATCTCGCCTAATAAAAATAAAATCGTAATGAAACCGAAAACACAGGGCGGCATGTTTGAGAGCTTCAGGCTGCTCCAGCATTCTTAATTCGTTGTTCACCAGAAATTCTGTTTTAAAGTCTGCTTGTGTCAACATCACCAATGTAATGTTATCTAGCTAGCGGACATGAATGTTTCTTATAGTATTGTTTTATACATTTAGGTGAAAGATATTAAATATAGAAGAGTAAGTAGAAGTAGAAGAGTTTACGATTACAAAATTACCACAATTAATGCTTTTACTACTCTTTCTGTAATTTATTTCTATTTTTGGGCAAAAACATTTGGAAAAAATGTTTAAAAATTATTTACTTTGTTCCCCCCCCCCCCCTTTTCTAAAAATAAAAATTGTATATAAAATAA
>NW_015505562.1:1063222-1067661 GCF_001515645.1 Sinocyclocheilus grahami | reverse complement strand
TATTTAAAAATTATTTACTTTGCCCCCCCCCCCCCTATTCTAATAATAGAAATTGTATATGATATAAATAAAATGTTACTGTTAAAATACTACTGTTTGGTCATGAAATAATATATATATGAATAATTAATTTTGAAAAAATGTTTAAAAATTATTTATTGTTCCCCCCCCCCCCCTATTCTAATAATAGAAATTGTATATGATATAAAAATAAAATGTTACTGTTAAAATACTACTGTTTGGTCATGAAATAATATATATATGAATAATTAATTATTATTTCGTCCTGGTGTTCCCTTCATTATGGGGACAAAATGTTCCAAAGATGGCGGCAATATCTGAAATCCTTTTGTCCTCGTGGGGACATTTTTTGGTCTTCATGAGGAAAACAGCTTTTACTGTAAATCCCGCAGAATGTCTTATCTATTCTGAAAATCTAAAAATGCTGAAAGTTTTGTGTGAGGGGTAGGTTTAGGGTAAGGGGATATAAAATACAGTTTTTACAGTATAAAAATCATCATGCCTATGGAATATACCCAGAAAACATGGACATGCGTGTGTGCATAATAATAATAAAAATAAATATTATAATACATATTACTATAATTAATAGTATTGTTTGGTCCTTAAACTGAGTGTACGCCAGGCTTACCTGAAATCTCTCCGATCTTCTCCAGAGTGCCGTTCTGTTTCCAGTGAACGTCATCGATGCCGTCAGAGCAGCACGCGGCTCCCTGATTACACCAGAAAGGTGCACTCACGCTCGCCCTCTCGTGCGGAAAAGTGCAGTTCCCCAGCTGAAACAGCTCGTACCACTCCAAGGTGAAGTTTCTGCCCGTTCTTGCGCTTGCAAAGCCAACAGCATCATGCATGACATGCTGAACAGTGCGAAACCTTCAGTTAGACTCCAGTGAGCAAACTCTTACAGGCCAGCGGTCTGCTATTCACTTACAAACTTTCCCAGCGTGTCTCCATATCTGAACTCCCACACCGGAGTCTGCAGTCTGAACACCGAGATGATGTCCGAGTCTCTCATCACGGGCATCCGGCCGTCTGGATCCCCGCTCGGGCAGAATGGGTATAAAGCCTGGCAGTAGGGATCAACATCTGGACGCCTGTCGAGTCGCCTAGAAATTGATATGACACTGGGTTGGTGCATGGCATATAACAAAATTAACATTTATCAGAATAAAACCGTGGAGTCGTTTTTCACTGGAGATACTGCCAAAAGTATCGGGACACCCCCTTCTAATGAACTACTTTAGTCATTTCCATGAGTACAAATCTTAATGTTTAAGCATGTAATGATATCCAAGGGAATCGTGTGCTTCTAATGTTATAGCAAATGATGAGTTTTTGGCTCAAGGTCTGCATTTAAAGTCACACCAGAGGTGTTCAGCTGGGATAAGGACCAGTCAAGCTCTTCCACACTGACTGACTGACTGACTGAATCTTTTCTTTTTGAAGCTTGTCTTATACACGGGGTCATTGTCGTTGATGATAATAGAAAAGGGTCCTGTTCAAACTGTTGCTATAACATTAGAAGCACACAATTGCCTTGAACATCATTACATGCTTACACATTCAGATTAGTGCTCGTGGAAATGACTAAAGTAGTCAAACCTGTTCATTAGAAGGGAGTGTCCCAATACTTTTGGCTCTATAAGTTCTTGTATAACTGTATGCGTGTAGGAAATCATTAGTTAAACATTCAAATAGTGGGATTAATTTTCATATTAATATTTGAATAGCCTACTAACTGAAAAAAATGAAACCAATAAACCATTAAAAACAGACAATATGCACACATGAGTGCCTGCTGACAGTGCGACTCACTTGTAAGGCTCTGGCCAGACCTGCTGTCCATATCCCACAATGCAACAGTGCAGCGCCGCGTGAATGAAGTAAACCAAACCGTTCATGTCAGCACAGGCTCGCAGGAACACCACTGCAGCTGTCTAAATGAATGTTTCTGTCTCACACCCAGAGCTTAGAGAGCACTGCGCACGTGACTCTCTAAACCGAGTCATCTGGTCAGTCACGAGCTTTTCTGTTACGGGCTGCAGTCCTGCCAAAATAAAAGTCCCGTAACTATAACACATAACAGACCGATTTGGAGCAGACCTCACAGTTACATCCCTTGCGGCTGCAGTGCTGGTGGCAGAAAAACACTGGGAGCAAGTGGAGGGAAGCGGGGGGAAACCAGGGAATAAGAACGAGTGTATTGTTGTGTCTTTGGCTGTCAGAATCGGAATGCTAATCATTTGTGTATAATCCTGCCGTCAACGACGCCATTTGAAGCTAAACGCAGACCTTTAAACGGACGGACTCTGGAGGAAACCTGCTGTGATTACCCTACTTTTAAAGCACACGTTAGCTTTAAACCAGGCCACTTCCTTCAGCGTTTCGCTCCAGCTCTAATCAAACACAGCTGAGCCAGCTAACCAAGTCTGCCCGTCACCGAGTTAAACAACAGGTCTATATAATGTTCATACAGGGGCATACTGTATCAGCCCTACAGTTGAAATGAAGGACTATTTAAACCTATAACATTTAACTATTTTATTCCACACGTCTGACTTTTTTCTGTTTATATCTCTTAGTTCGGACTTTAGAACTTGATTCAACTCAACAATTGCGAGTTTGTCGATTCTGAGGGGGAAAGCCAGAAGTGCGGGATTATAAACGAAAAGGAAAGAATGAGTTGATTTTTCTTACCAGGATTGTGAGATATAATCTCGGAATTGAAAGAAAAAAAGTCCGAATTTTGAAATATAAACTCAAAATTACATGTTTTATTCTTTTATTCCGTGGCTTGCTCCATAGAGTGTGTGTGTGTGTGTGTGTGAGTGAGAGTGTGTGTGTGTGAGTGAGTGTGAGAGAGAGTGTGTGTGTGTGTGTGAGTGTGAGTGTGAGTGGGAGGAAGGGGGGGGGGGTCTTATGTAAATAAATATTTATACCATTTTGCATTTGTCTTCAAATTCAGCTTCAAGCATTAAGCCAAGCTTTCAGATCAAAGCGTTTTTAATAAGTGAGA
This sequence comes from Sinocyclocheilus grahami, assembly GCF_001515645.1. Lineage (NCBI taxonomy): Eukaryota > Metazoa > Chordata > Actinopteri > Cypriniformes > Cyprinidae > Sinocyclocheilus > Sinocyclocheilus grahami. The sequence goes on along the minus strand of NW_015505562.1, from coordinate 1,064,624 downwards.
GAGATATGTGTGTGCGTGCGTGAGTGAGTGAGTGAGTGAGTGTGAGTATTTCAGTACCCGGATCCTTCTTCTACTCAGCCATGATGTTGTAATTGATGCAGTATGTGGTCTGGCATTGTCATGTTGGAAAATGCAAGGTCTTCCCTGAAAGAGACGACGTCTGGATGGGAGCATATGTTGTTCTAGAACTTGGATATACCTTTCAGCATTGATGGTGCCTTTCCAGATGTGTAAGCTGCCCATGCCACACGCACTCATGCAACCACATACCATCAGAGATGCAGGCTTCTGAACTGAGTGCTGATAACAACTTGGGTTGTCCTTGTCCTCTTTAGTCCGGATGACATGGCGTCCCAGTTTTCCAAAAAGAACTTCAAATTTTGATTCGTCTGACCACAGAACAGTTTTCCACTTTGCCACAGTCCATTTTAAATGAGCCTTGGCCCAGAGAAAACGCCTGCGCTTCTGGATCATGTTTAGATATGGCTTATTTTTTGACCTATAGAGTTTTAGCCGGCAAAGGTGAATGGCACGGTGGATTGTGTTCACCAACAATGTTTTCTGGAAGTATTCCTGAGCCCATGTTGTGATTTCCATTACAGTAGCATTCCTGTATGTGATGCAGTGCCGTCTAAGGGCCCGAAGATCACGGGCATCCAGTATGGTTTTCCAGCCTTGACCCTTACGCACAGAGATTGTTCCAGATTCTCTGAATCTTTGGATGATATTATGCACTGTAGATGATGATAACTTCAAACTCTTTGCAATTTTTCTCTGAGAAACTCCTTTCTGATATTGCTCCACTATTTTTCGCCGCAGCATTGGGGGAATTGGTGATCCTCTGCCCATCTTGACTTCTGAGAGACACTGCCACTCTGAGAGGCTCTTTTTATACCCAATCATGTTGCCAATTGACCTAATAAGTTGCAAATTGGTCCTCCAGCTGTTCCTTATATGTACATTTAACTTTTCCGGCCTCTTATTGCTACCTGCCCCAACTTTTTTGGAATGTGTAGCTCTCATGAAATCCAAAATGAGCCAATATTTGGCATGACATTTCAAAATGTCTCACTTTCAACATTTGATATGTTATCTATATTCTATTGTGAATAAAATATAAGTTTATGAGATTTGTAAATGATTCCATTCCTTTTTTACTCACAATTTGTACAGTGTCCCAACTTTTATGGAATTGGGTTTGTAAAATAACTGAACATAAACATAGGAGCTTGATAAAATAACCATTTTAGAAGAAAATTTTAGATGGCACTTGGAGGCTTTTGCATCTAAACTCTACATAAATAACTACAAACCTAGAACTTATTTTAGAATTCTTATTTAATTGCTTTATTATGAATATTATTATTATGCAGTACATAATGGGGGGGGGGGGGGGAACATA